>NC_041387.1:639395879-639408648 GCF_002162155.2 Triticum dicoccoides
GCGGCGGCGGGGCCTTCCATGGCCGGCGCGGCGGGGAGGCGGCGGGAGCGGAGAAGGAGCGGTTGGCTCCCGCGCGATGAGGAGGAGTGCGACGAGGAGGAGTGCGGGTTGGGGGAGATTTTCCCCTCAGCCCCTATTTCTACAGATTGCAAAGTCGTTTGAGGGTTGGACCTCTAATTTTTTTTACGGGTGGGTTTAGAGGTTCTAGTCTACGGCGTTTTTTCGGCGAAAACTGTAAAAAAGCGGTTATTTTCAGGGGTTTGAGGGTTTGAGGGCTCTACTAGTAATGCTCTAAGCCCGACCCAAAGCCCGAAAGCTCGGCCTGAAATCCTTAAAAAGAGAAGCTCGAGTCTGGCCCTAACTATCATTCGGGCTGAAAAAATGAAGCCCGAGCCCGGCCCGAATGCCAAGCCCGAAGCTCAGTTTTTTCAGGTCGAGTCACTGGGTCGGGCTGTCCATGCCCAGGTTTAAGCAGGACGACAACAAGGTTGACGAGCCAGAGAAGAGGACGTATCAATATTGTACAGTGAGCCATTGGGCCTTGGCAGGTATTTGAGGTTACTGCGACGAAGAGGGTTTTAGGTTGGAGGTTTGGCTATCCCACATGATTTTGCTGGTTCTTGTATACGTGTAATCAATCAATGATAAAATCTTTCTCTCGTATGTGGGGTAACCTTCTTTTTAAAATCAGTGACCTTATCAACCCTGCTACAAGGCAATGGGGTGAGGATCTTGTGGCCCAGACTTTCTTGAAAGTTGATGTGCGGCATGTACTATCGATTCCTTTGCCGACATATGATATGACATGGAAGATTTGGTTGCATGGAGCCTGACAAAGAACAGAATTTTCTCTGTATTTACTACCTATTATGCTGAATGGGATCATCAACACGGGTTCAAATGAAGGCATAAATGGTATGGGAACCGTCGATTCAAACAAGATATGGTACTGTATTTGGAGTCTGCAATGCCCTAGCAAGGTAAGAAATTTCGTATGGGGAACACCACACGAAACTTTGCCTTGTCTGGTCACTTTAGCAAATAGGCATATTAAGGTCAATTTGAACAACTCAGATTTTGTGAGCATCATGCAAGAAGGTGGAAGATCAGCGGGAATTGCTGCAGCCATCTTTGACTACTACTACTCCCTCCATTCCTAAATATAGGGTGTATAGTTTTTGACACGGAAATTAAAAAACACACATGGAGGGAAAATTTCACAAGTTTTGGGCGACATTACACATGACTAATTGACATGAGAAAATAGAGGAGCTTGCGTAATATAAGGAAATGTAAACAAATTCCTCAAAAAATTATCCAAACGAGTGGTGCAGCGCAATACACCTTATATTTCGGAATTTTTCTCAAAAATCTATACACCTTATATCAAGGAATGGAGGGAGTATAATTTAGCTCGTGATTCCCCCCTAGCTGACATTGTTTTAGTCTTTTAGTTTTATTTTTTGAGGAAAAAAATGTAATGTTGTTGCGCATCTGCTTGCTAGCAGGCCATGAGGAATGCGCCTGGGGAGTGGCTTGATGAACCAACCAATGAGATTATCCGAATCTAATTGATGATGTTACTCATGTCAAAGTTTTAAAGTTGGGTGGTTAATGTAAAAATAAATCAATGAATGTTGAACTCTTTATCTAATAAATGTTTTTGATATTTATATTACTACCTCTAGTTGGCGCCCATTTATCTTTTTTGATCTTAGTTTGGAAGTGCCCTCAGTTTTGATCCTGAAAAGTGAGGTGCAGAATTCGGTGAGTTAGTTTATCCCTCAGATACCTCTATATATGTACTATTTGTTTGTGTCCAAAATTACATCAACCGAAAAGCTACTCGATCAAAATGGATGGTGCAGCTCGTTTGGTTACTTAATTTATCCCACAGAAATCTCTACATTTTAATAGCAATTCCATCAGTTTATAAAAGGCCCATTTGATGAAAACATGTGGTGGAACTTGCTGCTACCGACCTCCATGGACGCTTATTAGCTTTGTAAACGAGGCTGGAAGCGCATGCCTTAGCAGGGGCGCGTTGCATGTTAATATAGCCAGGGATATGGCGCAGATTACAGGAGGAGGTTAGGATAGGTTTAGGTGTGGATTGATCTCCAAGCTAACTAACTACAAGGATCAGATCTCAACAACCTAATCTATCCTAACAAGGTACAACACACGCCACATACGGTTTATACAAATACCGTGAATACAATGTTTAACGCTCCCCCTCAATCACAATTATCTAAGTTGAGATTGCGTCTAAAGACCTCCAGCTGCCGTAGTGATAGTGGTTTAGTAAATCATCTGCCACTTGATCACCAGTAGGAACAAAACGAATATTCAAAAGCTTGTTAGCCACTCTTTCACGAACAAAATGATAATCAATCTCAATGTGCTTCATCCTAGCATGAAAAATAGGATTTGCAGAAAGATAGGTAGCACCAAGATTGTCACACCAAAGAGAAGCTGCAGATGAGTGACGAATGCCCAACTCTGTTAACAAATTCTAAATCCAAATAATCTCAGCAGTAGCATTTGCTAAGGCCTTGTACTCAGCTTCTGTACTTGACCTAGACACAGTAGGTTGCTTACGTGCACTCCAAGAAATCAATTTACCACCAAAGAAAACCGCAAAGCCTCTAGTGGACCTTCGATCATCAGGACACCCTGCCCAGTCTGCATCTGAAAAAGCACTGACAAGAGTAGAGTCTGACTTAGCAAGTTTGGGACCATGACTCTTGGTTGCCTGGAGATACCGAAGAATTCTTTTTACTGCTGTCCAATGAGTACTAGTAGGTGCATGAAGGAACTGGCAAACTTTGTTGACTGAAAAACAGATATATGGTCTGGATATAGTCAAATACTGCAAAGCTCCTAGAACACTCCTATACCTGGTGGAGTCCTCGGCTCCAAGAACCTCTCCATCATGAAGAGGCAATTTCTCAGAAGTAGAAAAAGGAGTTGGAGAAGGTTTGCAACCTTTCATACCCACTCGCTCAAGGATATCTTGCACATATTTTTCCTGAGATAGAAGAACTCCACTACCCATATTCTTTACCTCAATTCCAAGAAAGAAGTGAAGACTGCCCAAATCCTTGAGTGCAAAGTCCATGCGCAGATCCTTAAGAAGGGCTTCAACTGCTTGTGAGGAGGAACTGGTGACAATAATATCATCAACATAAATAAGCATAAAAATGGTTTCTCCATGCCGATGATAAAAGAATAAGGATGTGTCTCCCTTGGAAGCAGTAAAACAAAGAGACTATAACTTGGAATACAAAAGATAATACCAAGATCTGGGTGCTTGTTTCAAACCATAGATTGCTTTATCAAGTTTGCAGACATGACGTGGCAAAGCTGAATTTTCATACCCAGGAGGCTGCCTCATAAAAACTTCTTCTTCCAGAACACAGTGTAAGAACGCGTTCTTTACATCTAGTTGTCGCATGCACCAATTTCGAGATATTGCAACTGAAAGAATTAATCTGATAGTAGCAGCTTTGATCACTGGACTAAAGGTATCCTCATAATCAATTCCGTACCTTTCGCTTGAAACCTTTGGCCACAAGACATGCCTTATACCTGTCAATTGTGCCATCAGATTTCCACTTTACCTTGTACACCCAATTGCAGTCAATCACGTTTCTCCCTCTGGTGGAACCAAACACCATGTTTGGTTCTCTACAAGAGCTGAAAATTCTTCATCCATTGCCTGTTTCCACTTGGGATCCCCAAGAGCATCCTGCAGATTCTTCAGCTCACCTGTGGCACAAAAGGAACCCCAACGAACACAACCATCTTTATAAAGCTTGGGTTTGATAATACCACTCTGTGACCGGGTGTGCGAACGCGCAGGAGGAGGCGGTGCTGGTCGAACTTGCTGCATGTGGAGGCGGTTTTGCGTAGAAGACACGGCAGAGTTGGATGCAGCAGATGCAGCCGCAGAGGATCCCGAACCCGTGTCCTGCAGAGAACCAGACGGATCCGGTGCGGCAGCCAATGACAAACTGCCACTTGGTAGTTCTGGAGCTAGCACAGGGTGGGAGGGAATCGTACAGCATCGGGTTCCGCGCGCCCCGCCTCGCTGAGGACACGTGGGCCATGCCCAGTTAGCCCGCCAGGGGACAGTGCGCCATCCAACGCGGGAGACAACAAAGGAGTGCGCCCAGCGGGCCCACCAGGAGATGGCAGGTTGGTGCGCCCGCCTGACCACCCGCCTGCAGGCATGAATCCCGGCGAGGATTCGCCTGCTGATTCTGTTGATGCGGATCCCACGGCGGATTCGCCTAGCGCCGCTGCTGCCCCTGATCCTGACGCCACCTGAGGATTTTCTATGGCTGCAATGGAGCTCTTTGTTTGTTGCATAAAATCACGAGAGTTTTGTCACGCCCAATATGCGACCCTATCCAAAAGGAACTCGATGGTCCCACCAAGGATAGACCCGCATATTGAAACGCTTTTGCAAGGTGGATATCATTACATCAACATTACATAATAGATGGGGATACATACAAGAGGCATACAATGCCACGTGAATACAACATCACAATACATAAGAGCATCATCCGACTACGGATGAAACACAAACAGAAACTCGAATGACATCCACCCTACTAGCCCAGGCTGCCGACCTGGAACCTATCCCCTGATCGAAGAAGAAGCAGAAGAAGAACTCAATGCAAGCATCGCTCTCGCGTCATGATCATCGCATAAACTTGTACCTGCAACTGTTGTTGTAGTAATCTGTGAGCCACGAGGACTCAGCAATCCCATTACCATGGGTATCAAGACTAGCAAAGCTTAAAGGGAAAGGAAGGGGTAAAGTGGTGAGGTTGCAGCAGCGACTAAGCATATATGGTGGCTAACATACGCAAATAAGAGCCAGAAGAGAGCAAGCAGAACGGTCGTGAAGCTAGCAATGATCAAGAAGTGATCCTGAACTCCTACTTACGTCAAACATAACCCAGAAACCGTGTTCACTTCCCGGACTCCGCCGAAAAGAGACCATCACGGCTACACACACGGTTGATGCGTTTTAATTCGGATCTGGTGTCAAGTTATCTACAACCGGACATTAACAAATTCCCATCTGCCTATAACCGCAGACACGGCTTTCGAAAGATTATACCCTACAGGGGTGTCCCAACTTATCCCATGACAAGCTCTCGCGATCAATGAAGGAATATACCTTCTCCCAGGAAGACCCAATCAGACTCGGAATCCCGGTTTACAAGACATTTCGACAATGGTAAAACAAGACCAGCAAAGCCGCCCGATGCGCCGACAAATCCCGATAGGAGCTGCACATATCTCGTTCTCAGGGCACACCGGATGAGCGAAGCGTACAAGAACCGACGTAACCCAAGTTGCCAAGGGATGGCCCCGCACGGTGCTCTAGTTCGGACCAACACTTAGACAAGCACTGGCCCGGGGGGGGGGGCCAAAAATAAAGATGACCCTTGGGTTGGCCGACCCAAGGGAAAGGGTAGGTGGTGGTGAGGCAAATGGTAAAACCAAGGTTGGGCCTTGCTGGAGGAGTTTTATTCAAAGCGAACTGTCAAGGGGGTCCCATAAATCACCCGACCGCATAAGGAACACAAAATCTGGGAACATAACACCGGTATGACGGAAAATAGGGCGACAAGAGTGGAACAAAACACCAGGCAAAAGGCCGAGCCTTCCACCCTTTACGAAATATATAGATGCATTAATAATATAAGAGATATTGTGATATCCCAACCAAAATCCTGTCCACCATGGAGAAATCTTCAACTTCACCTGCAACTAGCAACGCTATAAGAGGGCTGAGCAAAGCGGTAACATAGCCAAACAATGGTTTGCATAGGAAGGTGTCAAAGGTTAGAGGTTCATGGCAATTTGGGATGGCATGATAAACAGGTGATAGGTAGCGCAGCATAGCGAAAGAGCGAAGCAACTAGCATAGCAATGATAGTAGTGAGATCCAGGGTAGCGGTCATCTTGCCTGAAATCCCGCAAGGAAGAAGAACGAGTCCATGAAGAAGATGAAGCCACGAAGACGAACCAAGCGTAGACGGACGAATCCTCACGATCGCAACGAAACAGGAACTATCGAAAAGAAGCACACAACATAGTAAACACACCACACATGAACAAGACATGATGCACAACAAGCATGATGCATGACAAATCTACATGAAGCTACTCATGGCAAGGGATGATGCAAACAAGAGCAACACATAAAGGCAAGTTTAAATGAGGCCGGGAACAACATATAACAATTCCGGTAAGTCCTCATATGCATATTTCAAAATTGGTCCAGATCTGAATAAACCTTATGTTCAAGTTGTTAAACAGCAAGTTAAGATGCACCAAGATGATCTACATGAGATTCTAGTCAAGTTACATATAAAGTTCATTTAATTCGGAGCTACGGCCTAGAAGATATGAGCAAAACAAGTTAAACATGGCATTGATGCAAAATGCACCCAAATATCAAGCAAACACTCCAATACAAGGATGCAACATGATAATATGAAGCTACATGCAAAATCAAGCAAGTTTCATATAAAGCACACTCAAAACGGAGCAACGGTTCAACACACACACACTATACAAGTTTAAAGGACAAGCTGTCCAAAACAGCAACTAGGCATATTGCAAGCATCAAAACAACATTCTACAACACCTCAACATAATAACAAAAGGCATGGGCATGATGTACAGGTAAAGCATTACAAAACATGAACACTGAGCTATCTCCAGAAATCACTAGAACATGCTCAAACACACATGGGAAGATTACAATTTATAACAATTCAGACTTCGCAGAAAATAACATCAGGTTGCAATGTTTACAGCTATCAAACAACATGTTACAGGAACTTATTATGGCAAACAAAGGCATGTCATGAATCTACTAATATCATAGATCAAAAGTCCCTTACTGACCATAAGCCAAAAAGGATCAGAAAATATGATGGCACCCACGTAAACATAGCCAGTTATTATACAGATTCAAACATGGCAGAAACAGAATTATGAAGGCATGTAGATGAGCTTGTGCAACTCACTACAGAGCAAAACATGGCATGTCAAGGCGCCCAACAGTAATAAGGCGTGTTTGTGAAGCTAAGCATGGCAATAGCAAGTGCATTGGGTGCATGGAATAGTAGGAAAACACATGGGAACAACTGAACTTAATGTTAACAGGCTGACAGCAACATTATGAAGCAACTTTGGAGCAAGGAAACAACAAGCTACAACAAGCTATAAATGCAACCAGGGGCATGGATGATTAGAGCATATCATGTAGATCAAAACATATTTAATGATCATCTCTAGATTATACATAGAATGATTTGTAGCAACATGTTTATATAGCATCACGAAATAACAGATTCAGCCTAGCAAAACGGAAACATCATGTACCCAACTTAACAATCTTGAATCACTCCCCACAAGTCATTGCATGACAAGATAAGCATATCATCATCAAGAAGACATGTTTGGGAAACAAACCAAGTCAAGGACAAGTCCATATCATGCAAGGATCAACTACAACAACCTTGGCAAAATTGAATAACATGTAAACAATCTGCCAGGAAACATTTTGAAGCAAAAGTAGAGCATGAAAATGACATGCTAGACTACTCCATAATTGCAACAAAGGGCATTAATGGATAGACAATAACCACATGTTCAAAACATCCTTACTGAAGTATCTCAAAATATGCATGAATCTCTCTGTAGCATCAAGTTTACATGGCATCAAAATAACAGCAAAACAGGGACTAAAATCAGTAACATCACGATGCCTAGTTTGCATGCTTGTGCTAGTCACCACATTGATTACAAAAATACATTATAAGCACCTCTATAAAGAAGACATAGCATAGATCAAAACACATATAGACATCAACCTCATAGGAGGCACACATCAATCAGGGCAAAAATGACAAAAGAGCTCGTTCTGATAACAGACAGCAGAAAACATCATGAAGCACTCTTACAACGATGATTCATGTATCAAGATGAGGTCAAATGAATATGATGCAATGGAATGAAATTATGTACTCGTCGAGGCGAACAATTTGACATATTACACGCACGAAACGGAGCTACATGCACACAGATACGGCATGATGAACATGGCATGAAAATACTGTAATCCTGGGCCTTGGTGGATTTTATACCTCGCCGGAAAAGTCAACGGGACGACGCGGATCGGGATGGAGGGATCCAGGATGGGGAGATGCTCGTTTGGATGGAGGGAGTGGTGGATCTGATCCACTCCCTCGGATCCGGCGAACTCCGGCGACCGGAGAAGTCGGAGAGGGCGGAGGAGGCCGGGGCTGGAATGGGCTCCGGCGGCGGCGCTAGTGGCCGGCGGCGGGGCGGGTCGCGCTCGGGCGAAGGGCATCGGCGGAGGTCGGGCGCGCTGGGCGCCGCTGGCGAGGCTGGAGGGCGGCGAACGGGCCGTCCGGTGGGGCGCCAGGCCGCGGGCGGCGAGCGGGGAGGCGCCGGCGGGCGTGGCGCGGAGGAACGGCGGGGATCCGGCAAAGCGCGGGGGCGGCGTGCCGCGGGCGAAACGGCGGCCGGCGAGGGCGCCACGGCGGCGGCGGCGGCGGGACGGGCCGGGCGGGCCCGCGATGGGCTCGCCGGGCCTGCGGCGGCGGGGCGGCGCGGGAGGCCACATGGCGCGCTGGGATTCGCTGCGGCACGCGGCGCGAACATGTCCGGCGCGACGCGGACACGTCCGGCGGCGCGGGGAGGAATAGCTAGGGTTTCTTCTGCGAGTTTTCGGGGAAGGCCAGATATATATAGGTAGAGGGAGCTAGGAGTGTCCAAATGAGGAGCGATTTTCGGCCACGCGATCGTGATCGAACGACCGAGAGCATGGAGGGGAGTTTGCTGGGTTTTGGGCCACTTTGGAAGGGTGTTGGGCTGCAAAGAGAAAGAGGGGTTTACGGTTACCCGGTTAACCGTTGGAGTACCAAACGACCTCCGAATGGCACGAAACTTGACAGGCGGTCTATTGGTGGTATACCAAGGCCACTTGGAAAGCCTCGGGCCATTCCGAGAAAGTTTAACACCCGCTCACAACGAGAGGCAAAAGGGGAATGCCGGAGGGCATAGGAGCGCCGGATTGCAAAACGGACAACGGGGAAAAGGCTCGGATGCAAGAGACGAACACATATGCAAAATGAAATGCACATGATGACATGATGAAATGCAATACGCAAGCAAATGACATGGCAACAACGGCAAATAACTGGCAGACACCTGGCGCATCGGATCCGGGGCGTTACAACACTCCTCCACTAACAAGAGATCTCGTCCCGAGATCTTAGGACCGAGACGGAAGGGAAAAGGGTTGAGGTGAAACAAGAACTGAAGAGAAGAAGCAAAGAATCGAGAGCACTCGAGAATAAGAGAGGAACGACGAGAATGACGAGAATCGAAAGCTCACGGAATCAGATAGACTATGAAACCACTCCGGTTAGAATAAGAAAAGAAAATAAATAAGACTGAAAGGATTTAGGCAGCACTCTGGTTGAACATGGAGAGGGTCAAATCATGAACTAGAGAAGATGGAATGATACTTGATGAGAGGAACAACACAAAGCCTCCAGAAGAATTGGAAGAGTTGAATGAAAAGAACTTAGAAGGAAGGATTGAACAGAGTTGTTGAGAAAATCAACAACGAAATAATAAGCTTGATGTGGACTTATAGGTAACATCTCAAGATCATAAGGTGATAACCGGCCACCAACGGGAATGATTGGATAGCTGAGAAGAACGAAGAAATGCAAAACTCCACTTCCGAAGAAAATGAAGAATTATTTTCTCTTCAAGATGGGAGAAGAAAAGATACTTGAACTCCACCAACCAAAATCTTGATGAACTCTTGAAGAAAGAATTAAATCATGAAGAACCACCATGAAGAACTCCGGTAGCAAAAGGATGATGAGATAGAATGAAGGAAGAAAGAATAAAATGAGCCTTGCGATGATTTAGATGGAGGTTCCGACGAAATGGATGAGAAAATTGAACTCCGGAAAAGAAAAGATGAAAACACTTGGAGCTAGAATTTATTCCTCACGAACAAACTCCGAAGGAAGGAATTAAACACTTGGATGAAATAAGAATAAGATTTATTGTATGCTTATCCTCATCAAATTAAATTGATGACAAGCAATGGATTTTGCATATTACTTATTCTTCTTGAAAAGGATTGAGAAGAGATATAGCGCCACCTGAGAAGGTCTTCATGAACCACCGGTAGGATTGAAAAGCAATGAATGGATAGAATAATAATCAAGGAAAAGAATCTTGAATGAACCACCGTAAGAATTCGAAAATGGCTGATGAAAGAGATTGAATCACCGGGAAGAATTAGAAGAACAAATAAGCAAGAGGGAATTTAGATACCAAAGAATAAAGAGATCATGAGCTGATTAAAGAACACTTGAACGAAGCACCAGAATAATTGGATAACGATAACTGGAATGATGGTCTCTGGTGAAAAGAAACGGGAAAAGAACTTCTGACAGACTCCGGATGGGTAAGAAAAGGATAACTGACAAATGGAATAATTTGAGAGGATAATATGAAGCTCGAACCATGAAACTTCAAGAGAACGGACAAGGTTTAGAGGAAAAATTCTTCTTCGGTCTTCAATGACGACGGGAAAACACCACCAAAATACTGAGATACCCCGGTAGAATGAAAAACAGAGAGGTTGAGCCAACAATGAAATGATTTGAATTGATCTTGGAAAAGGCATGTGACTGATGGAATCCATTCTTACGTCACACTTGAAAAGAATTGAGAATAACTCCGGGGGAATTAGAAGAGTCAGGTAAGATCCTAGGAAAAGACCTGTGGGTTAGGGCCCACTGAAGAGAAAACACCGTTGGAAAGGGATGTTGAACAGATAGATGATGCACCGGAACAATTGAAATATTTGAATGAGGTGACAACCTCAAATTGATTCAAACACAGACGAATCTCCTGATATGTCTTCCGAACTCCGGAATGATTGAATGGCGAGAGGCGAACGAGCAGGGAAAACACTTGATCCAAGGAAAAGAATGTGATCACCCGAAAAACTTGAATTAAATCCACCGGAGAAGAAAAAGAGATGAAGAATGACGAACGAGATGAGAATTCACCGGTTGAAATAATTTACGAAAGACTGAAGAGGCTCTACACGAATGAAATTGATGCTCGAAAGAAGCTCAGGCTCCGGGAAGAAAAAGGGTGGGAGGGCGGGAAAACAAAGGCAACTTGGAAGGGGAAATCGACGAATATCTTGAAGAGAAAACACCGGTTGAAATCATTGAGGAGAGAGAGCAAAAACTTCGCACGAGTAGGATGGATACTCGATTACGGACTCTGGTTCCGAGAAGAAGAAGGGTGGGCGGGTGGGAAAATAAGACAACTGAGGATTGAACTCAATGATGAAGAGGCTCGAATCGACTTGACGAGAAATGCACCGGATAAAAGAGCTGAGGAACAACTACCGAAAAAACCAACTTGTGATCCTAAAGAAAAATTTGAAAGGGAAGAGAAGTAATTCAAAACACCTACGTTAGGATTCCTTACCAGAGCGACGAAGGGGCTGAGGAGTAAAAAGAATTCCTACTCTCCGATATAACTAGACTTTGAAAACAGTTTTCTTCTAGACTCAACAACGGCCAAACTACACGATCAATCAAGGGGGCTCCTAGGGTCGGTCGAGGCTCTGATACCAACTTGTCACGCCCAATATGCGACCCTATCCAAAAGGAACTCGAAGGTCCCACCAAGGATAGACCCGCATATTGAAACGCTTTTGCAAGGTGGATATCATTACATCAACATTACATAATAGATGGGGATACATACAAGAGGCATACAATGCCACGTGAATACAACATCACAATACATAAGAGCATCATCCGACTACGGATGAAACACAAATAGAAACTCGAACGACATCCACCCTGCTAGCCCAGGTTGCCGACCTGGAACCTATCCCCTGATCGAAGAAGAAGCAGAAGAAGAACTCAACGCAAGCATCGCTCTCGCGTCATGATCATCGCATAAACCTGTACCTGCAACTATTGTTGTAGTAATCTGTGAGCCACGAGGACTCAGCAATCCCATTACCATGGGTATCAAGACTAGCAAAGCTTAAAGGGAAAGGAAGGGGTAAAGTGGTGAGGTTGCAGCAGCGACTAAGCATATATGGTGGCTAACATACGCAAATAAGAGCGAGAAGAGAGCAAGCAGAACGGTCGTGAAGCTAGCAATGATCAAGAAGTGATCCTGAACTCCTACTTACGTCAAACATAACCCAGAAACCGTGTTCACATCCCGGACTCCGCCGAAAAGAGACCATCACGGCTACACACACGGTTGATGCGTTTTAATTCGGATCTGGTGTCAAGTTATCTACAATCGGACATTAACAAATTCCCATCTGCCTATAACCGCAGGCATGACTTTCGAAAGATTATACCCTGCAGGGGTGTCCCAACTTATCCCATGACAAGCTCTCACGATCAACGAATGAATAGACCTTCTCCCAGGAAGACCCGATCAGACTCGGAATCCCGGTTTACAAGACATTTCGACAATGGTAAAACAAGACCAGCAAAGCCGCCCGATGCGCCAACAAATCCCGATAGGAGCTGCACATATCTCGTTCTCAGGGCACACCGGATGAGCGAAGCGTACAGGAACCGACGTAACCCAATTTGCCAAGGGATGGCCCCGCACGGTGCTCTAGTTC
>NC_041387.1:639408932-639411867 GCF_002162155.2 Triticum dicoccoides
GGGTTGGCCGACCCAAGGGAAAGGGTAGGTGGTGGTGAGGCAAATGGTAAAACCAAGGTTGGGCCTTGCTGGAGGAGTTTTATTCAAAGCGAACTGTCAAGGGGGTCCCATAAATCACCCGACCGCGTAAGGAACGCAAAATCTGGGAACATAACACCGGTATGATGGAAACTAGGGCGGCAAGAGTGGAACAAAACACCAGGCTAAAGGCCGAGCCTTCCACCCTTTGCCAAATATATAGATGCATTAATAATATAAGAGATATTGTGATATCCCAACCAAAATCCTGTCCACCATGAAGAAATCTTCAACTTCACCTGCAACTAGCAACGCTATAAGAGGGCTGAGCAAAGCGGTAACATAGCCAAACAATGGTTTGCATAGGAAGATGTCAAAGGTTAGAGGTTCATGGCAATTTGGGATGGCTTGATAAACAGGTGATAGGTAGCGCAGCATAGCGAAAGAGCGAAGCAACTAACATAGCAATGACAGTAGTGAGATCCAGGGTAGCGGTCATCTTGCCTGAAATCCCGCAAAGAAGAAGAACGAGTCCATGAAGAAGATGAAGCCACGAAGACGAACCAAGCGTAGACGGACGAATCCTCACGATCGCAACGAAACAGGAACTATCGAAAAGAAGCACACAACATAGTAAACACACCACACGTGAACAAGACATGATGCACAACAAGCATGATGCATGACAAATCTACATGAAGCTACTCACGGCAAGGGATGATGCAAACAAGAACAACACATCAAGGAAGTTTAAATGAGGCCGGGAACAACATATAACAATTCCGGCAAGTCCTCATATGCATATTTTGAAATTGGTCTAGAGCTGAATAAACCTTATGTTCAAGTTGTTAAACAGCAAGTTAAGATGCACCAAGATGATCTACACGAGATTCTAGTCAAGTTACATATAAAGTTCATTTAATTCGGAGCTATGGCCTAGAAGATATGAGCAAAACAAGTTAAACATGGCATTGATGCAAAATGCACCCAAACATCAAGCAAACACTCCAAAACAAGGATGCAACATGATAATATGAAGCTACATGCAAAATCAAGCAAGTTTCATATAGAGCACACTCAAAACGGAGCAACGGTTCAACACACACACTCTATACAAGTTTAAAGGACAAGCTGTCCAAAACAGCAACTAGGCATATTGCAAGCATCAAAACAACATGCTACACCACCTCAACATAATAACAAAAGGCATGGGCATGATGTACAGGTAAAGCATTACAAAACATGAACACTGAGCTATCTCCAGAAATCACTAGAACATGCTCAAACACACATGGGATGATTGCAATTTGTAACAATTCAGACTTCGCAGAAAATAACATCAGGTTGCAATGTTTACAGCTATCAAACAACATGTTACAGGAACTTATTATGGCAAACAAAGGCATGGGATGAATCTAATAATATCATAGATCAAAAGTCCCTTACTGACCATAAGCCAAAAAGGATCAGAAAATATGATGGCACCCACGTAAACATAGCAAGTTATTATACAGATTCAAACATGGCAGAAACAGAATTATGAAGGCATGTAGATGAGCTTGTGCAATTCACTACAGAGCAAAACATGGCATGGTAAGGCACCCAACAGTAAGAAGGCATATTTTTGAAGCTAAGAATGGCAATAGCAAGTCCATAGGGTGCATGGAACAGTAGGAAAACACATGGGAACAACTGAACTTAATGTTAACAGGCTGACAACAACATTATGAAGCAACTTTGGAGCAAGTAGACAACAAGCTACAACAAGCTATAAATGCAACCAGGGGCATGGATGAATATAGAATATCATGTAGATCAAAACATATTTAATGATCATCTCCAGATTATGCATAGAATGATTTGTAGCAACATGTTTATATAGCATCACGAAATAACAGATTCAGCCTAGCAAAACAGCAACATCATGTACCCTACTTAACAAGCTTGAATCACTCCCCACAAGTCATTGCATGACAAGATAAGCATAGCATCATCAAGAAGACATGTTTGAGAAACAAACCAAGTCAAGAACAAGTCCATAGCATGCAAGGATCAACTACAACAACCTTGGCAAAATTGAATAACATGTAAACAATCTGCCAGGAAACATTTTGAAGCAAAAGTAGAGCATGAAAATGACATGCTAGACTACTCCATAATTGCAAAAAAGGGCATGAATGGATAGACAATAACCACATGTTCAAAACATCCTTACTGAAGTACCTCAAAATATGCATGGATCTCTCTGTAGCATCAAGTTTACATGGCATCAAAATAACAGCAAAACAGGGACTAAAATCAGTAACACCACGATGCCTAGTTTGCATGCTTGTGCTAGTCACCACATTGATTACAAAAATACATGATAAGCACCTCTATAAAGAAGACATAGCATAGATCAAAACACATATAGACATCAACCTCATAGGAGGCACACATCAATCATGGCAAAAATGACAAAAGAGCTCGTTCTGACAACAGACAGCAGAAAACATCATGAAGCACTCTTACAACGATGATTCAGGTATCAAGATGAGGTCAAATGAATATGATGCAATGGAATGAAATTATGTACTCGTCGAGGCGAACAATTTGACATATTACACGCACGAAACGGAGCTACATGCACACAGATACGGCATGATGAACATGGCATGAAAATACTGTAATCCTGGGCCTTGGTGGATTTTATACCTCGCCGGAAAAGTCAAGGGGACGACGCGGATCGGGACGGAGGGATCCAGGATGGGGAGATGCTCGTTTGGATGGAGGGAGTGGTGGATCTGATCCACTCCCTCAGATCCGGCGAACTCCGGCGACCGGAGAAGTCGGAGAGGGCGGAGGAGGCCGGGGCTGGAATGGGCTCCGGCGGCGGCGCTAGTGGCCGGCGGCGGGGCGGGTCGCGCTCGGGCGAAGG
>NC_041387.1:639412316-639419428 GCF_002162155.2 Triticum dicoccoides
CCACATGGCGCGCTGGGATTCGCTGCGGCAGGCGGCGCGAACATGTCCGGCGCGACGCGGACACGTCCGGCGGCGCGGGGAGGAATAGCTAGGGTTTCTTCTGCGATTTTTCGAGGAAGGCCAGATATATATAGGTAGAGGGAGCTAGGAGTGTCCAAATGAGGAGCGATTTTCGGCCACGCGATCGTGATCGAACGACCGAGAGCATGGAGGGGAGTTTGCTGGGTTTTGGGCCACTTTGGAAGGGTGTTGGGCTGCAAAGAGAAAGAGGGGTTTACGGTTACCCGGTTAACCGTTGGAGTACCAAACGACCTCCGAATGGCACGAAACTTGACAGGCGGTCTATTGGTGGTATACCAAGGCCACTTGGCAAGCCTCGGGCCATTCCGAGAAAGTTTAACACCCGCTCACAACGAGAGGCAAAAAGGGAACGCCGGAGGGCATAGGAGCGCCGGATTGCAAAACGGACAACGGGGAAAAGGCTCGGATGCAAGAGACGAACACGTATGCAAAATGAAATGCACATGATGACATGATGAAATGCAATACGCAAGCAAATGACATGGCAACAACGGCAAATAACTGGCAGACACCTGTCGCATCGGATCCGGGGCGTTACAACACTCCTCCACTAACAAGAGATCTCGTCCCGAGATCTTAGGACCGAGACGGAAGGGAAAAGGGTTGAGGTGAAACAAGAACTGAAGAGAAGAAGCAAAGAATAGAGAGCACTCGAGAATAAGAGAGGAACGACGAGAATGACGAGAATCGAAAGCTCACGGAATCAGATAGACTATGAAACCACTCCGGTTAGAATAAGAAAAGAAAATAAATAAGACTGAAAGGATTTAGGCAGCACTCTGGTTGAACATGGAGAGGGTCGAATCATGAACTAGAGAAGATGGAATGATACTTGATGAGAGGAACAACACAAAGCCTCTGGAAGAATTGGAAGAGTTGAATGAAAAGAACTTAGAAGGAAGGATTGAACAGAGTTGTTGAGAAAATCAACAACGAAATAATAAGCTTGATGTGGACTTATAGGTAACATCTCAAGATCATAAGGTCATAACCGGCCACAAACGGGAATGATTGGATAGCTGAGAAGAACGAAGAAATGCAAAACTCCACTTCCGAAGAAAATGAAGAATTATTTGCTCTTCAAGATGGGAGAAGAAAAGATACTTGAACTCCACCAACCAGAATCTTGATGAACTCTTGAAGAAAGAATTAAATCATGAAGAACCACCATGAAGAACTCCGGTAGCAAAAGGATGATGAGATAGAATGAAGGAAGAAAGAATAAAATGAGCCTTGCGATGATTTAGATGGAGGTTCCGACGAAATGGATGAGAAAATTGAACTCCGGAAAAGAAAAGATGAAAACACTTGGAGCTAGAATTTATTCCCCACGAACAAAATCCGAAGGAAGGGATTAAACACTTGGATGAAATAAGAATAAGATTTATTGTATGCTTATCCTCATCAAATTAAATTGATGACAAGCAATGGATTTTGCATATTACTTATTCTTTTTGAAAAGGATTGAGAAGAGATATAGCGCCACCTGAGAAGGTCTTCATGAACCACCGGTAGGATTGAAAAGCAACGAATGGATAGAATAATAATCAAGGAAAAGAATCTTGAATGAACCACCGTAAGAATTCGAAAATGGCTGATGAAAGAGATTGAATCATCGGGAAGAATTAGAAGAACAAATAAGCAAGAGGGAATTTAGATACAAAAGAATAAAGAGATCATGAGCTGATTAAAGAACACTTGAACGAAGCACCGGAATAATTGGATAACGATAACTGGAATGATGGTCTCTGGTGAAAAGAAACGGGAAAAGAACTTCTGACAGACTCCGGATGGGTAAGAAAAGGATAACTGACAAATGGAATAATTTGAGAGGATAATATGAAGCTCGAACCACGAAACTTCAAGAGAACGGACAAGGTTTAGAGGAAAAATTCTTCTTCGGTCTTCAATGACGACGGGAAAACACCAACCAAATACTGAGATACTCCGGTAGAATGAAAAACAGAGAGGTTGAGCCAACAATGAAATGATTTGAATTGATCTTGGAAAAGGCATGTGACTGATGGAATCCATTCTTACGTCACACTTGAAAAGAATTGAGAATAACTCCAGGGGAATTAGAAGAGTCAGGTAAGATCCTAGGAAAAGACCTGTGCGTTAGGGCCCACTGAAGAGAAAACACCATTGGAAAGGGATGTTAAACAGATAGATGATGCACCGGAACAATTGAAATATTTGAATGAGGTGACAACCTCGAATTGATTCAAACACAGACGAATCTCCTGATATGTCTTCCGAACTCCAGAATGATTGAATGGCGAGAGGCGAACGAGCAGGGAAAACACTTGATCCAAGGAAAAGAATGTGATCACCCGAAAAACTTGAATTAAATCCACCGGAGAAGAAAAAGAGATGAAGAATGACGAACGAGATGAGAATTCACCGGTTGAAATAATTTACGAAAGACTGAAGAGGCTCTACACGAATGAAATTGATGCTCGAAAGAAGCTCAGGCTCCGGGAAGAAAAAGGGTGGGAGGGCGGGAAAACAAAGGCAACTTGGAAGGGGAAATCGACGAATATCTTGAAGAGAAAACACCGGTTGAAATCATTGAGGAGAGAGAGCAAAAACTTCGCACGAGTAGGATGGATACTCGATTACGGACTCTGGTTCCGAGAAGAAGAAGGGTGGGCGGGTGGGAAAATAAGACAACTGAGGATTGAACTCAATGATGAAGAGGCTCGAATCGACTTGACGAGAAATGCACCGGATAAAAGAGCTGAGGAACAACTACCGAAAAAACCAACTTGTGATCCTAAAGAAAAATTTGAAAGGGAAGAGAAGTAATTCAAAACACCTACGTTAGGATTCCTTACCAGAGCGACGAAGGGGCTGAGGAGTAAAAAGAATTCCTACTCTCCGATATAAATAGACTCCGAAAACAGTTTTCTTCTAGACTCAACAACGGCCAAACTACACGATCAATCAAGGGGGCTCCTAGGGTCGGTCGAGGCTCTGATACCAACTTGTCACGCCCAATATGCGACCCTATCCAAAAGGAACTCGAAGGTCCCACCAAGGATAGACCCGCATATTGAAACGCTTTTGCAAGGTGGATATCATTACATCAACATTACATAATAGATGGGGATACATACAAGAGGCATACAATGCCACGTGAATACAACATCACAATACATAAGAGCATCATCCTACTACGGATGAAACACAAACAGAAACTCGAACGACATCCACCCTGCTAGCCCGGGCTGCCGACCTGGAACCTATCCCCTGATCGAAGAAGAAGCAGAAGAAGAACTCAACGCAAGCATCGCTCTCGCGTCATGATCATCGCATAAACCTGTACCTGCAACTGTTGTTGTAGTAATCTGTGAGCCACGAGGACTCACCAATCCCATTACCATGGGTATCAAGACTAGCAAAGCTTAAAGGGAAAGGAAGGGGTAAAGTGGTGAGGTTGCAGCAGCGACTAAGCATATATGGTGGCTAACATACGCAAATAAGAGCGAGAAGAGAGCAAGCAGAATGGTCGTGAAGCTAGCAATGATCAAGAAGTGATCCTGAACTCCTACTTACGTCAAACATAACTCAGAAACCGTGTTCACTTCCCGGACTCCGCCGAAAAGAGACCATCACGGCTACACACACGGTTGATGCGTTTTAATTCGGATCTGGTGTCAAGTTATCTACAACCGGACATTAACAAATTCCCATCTGCCTATAACCGCAGGCACGGATTTCGAAAGATTATACCCTGCAGGGGTGTCCCAACTTAGCCCATGACAAGCTCTCGTGATCAACGAATGAATAGACCTTCTCCCAGGAAGACCCGATCAGACTCGGAATCCCGGTTTACAAGACATTTCGACAATGGTAAAACAAGACCAGCAAAGCCGCCCGATGCGCCAACAAATCCCGATAGGAGCTGCACATATCTCGTTCTCAGGGCACACCGGATGAGCGAAGCGTACAGGAACCGACGTAACCCAAGTTGCCAAGGGATGGCCCCGCACGGTGCTCTAGTTCGGACAAACACTTAGACAAGCACTGGCCCCAGGGGGGGGGCTAAAATAAAGATGACGCTTGGGTTGGCCGACCCAAGGGAAAGGGTAGGTGGTGGTGAGGCAAATGGTAAAACCAAGGTTGGGCCTTGCTGGAGGAGTTTTATTCAAAGCGAACTGTCAAGGGGGTCCCATAAATCACCCGACCGCGTAAGGGACGCAAAATCCGGGAACATAACACCGGTATGATGGAAACTAGGACGGCAAGAGTGGAACAAAACACCAGGCAAAAGGCCGAGCCTTCCAACCTTTACCAAATATATAGATGCATTAATAATATAAGAGATATTGTGATATCCCAACCAAAATCCTGTCCACCATGGAGAAATCTTCAACTTCACCTGCAACTAGCAACGCTATAAGAGGGCTGAGCAAAGCGGTAACATAGCCAAACAATGGTTTGCATAGGAAGGTGTCAAAGGTTAGAGGTTCATGGCAATTTGGGATGGCTTGATAAACAGGTGATAGGTAGCTCAGCATAGCGAAAGAGCGAAGCAACTAACATAGCAATGATAGTAGTGAGATCCAGGGTAGCGGTCATCTTGCCTGAAATCCCACAAGGAAGAAGAACGAGTCCATGAAGAAGATGAAGCCACGAAGACGAACCAAGCGTAGATGGACGAATCCTCACGATCGCAACGAAACAGGAAATATCGAAAAGAAGCACACAACATAGTAAACACACCACACTTGAACAAGACATGATGCACAACAAGCATGATGCATGACAAATCTACATGAAGCTACTCACGGCAAGGGATGATGCAAACAAGAGCAACACATCAAGGCAAGTTTAAATGAGGCCGGGAACAACATATAACAATTCCGGCAAGTCCTCATATGCATATTTCGAAATTGGTCCAGATCTGAATAAACCTTATGTTCAAGTTGTTAAACAGCAAGTTAAGATGCACCAAGATGATCTACACGAGATTCTAGTCAAGTTACATATAAAGTTCATTTAATTCGGAGCTACGGCCTAGAAGATATGAGCAAAACAAGTTAAACATGGCATTGATGCAAAATGCACCCAAACATCAAGCAAACACTCCAAAACAAGGATGCAACATGATAATATGAAGCTACATGCAAAATCAAGCAAGTTTCATATAGAGCACACTCAAAACGGAGCAACGGTTCAACACACACACTCTATACAAGTTTAAAGGACAAGCTGTCCAAAATAGCAACTAGGCATATTGCAAGCATCAAAACAACATGCTACACCACCTCAACATAATAACAAAAGGCATGGGCATGATGTACAGGTAAAGCATTACAAAACATGAACACTGAGCTATCTCCAGAAATCACTAGAACATGCTCAAACACACATGGGATGATTGCAATTTATAACAATTCAGACTTCGCAGAAAATAACATCAGGTTGCAATGTTTACAGCTATCAAACAACATGTTACAGGAACTTATTATGGCAAACAAAGGCATGGGATGAATCTAATAATATCATAGATCAAAAGTCCCTTACTGACCATAAGCCAAAAAGGATCAGAAAATATGATGGCACTCACGTATACATAGCAAGTTATTATACAGATTCAAACATGGCAGAAACAGAATTATGAAGGCATGTAGATGAGCTTGTGCAATTCACTACAGAGCAAAACATGGCATGGTAAGGCACCCAACAGTAAGAAGGCATGTTTTTGAAGCTAAGAATGGCAATAGCAAGTCCATAGGGTGCATGGAACAGTAGGAAAACACATGGGAACAACTGAACTTAATGTTAACAGGCTGACAACAACATTATGAAGCAACTTTGGAGCAAGTAAACAACAAGCTACAACAAGCTATAAATGCAACCAGGGGCATGGATGAATATAGAATATCATGTAGATCAAAACATATTTAATGATCATCTCCAGATTATGCATAGAATGATTTGTAGCAACATGTTTATATAGCATCACGAAATAACAGATTCAGCCTAGCAAAACAGCAACATCATGTACCCTACTTAACAAGCTTGAATCACTCCCCACAAGTCATTGCATGACAAGATAAGCATAGCATCATCAAGAAGACATGTTTGGGAAACAAACCAAGTCAAGAACAAGTCCATAGCATGCAAGGATCAACTACAACAACCTTGGCAAAATTGAATAACATGTAAACAATCTGCCAGGAAACATTTTGAAGCAAAAGTAGAGCATGAAAATGACATGCTAGACTACTCCATAATTGCAACAAAGGGCATGAATGGATAGACAATAACCACATGTTCAAAACATCCTTACTGAAGTACCTCAAAATATGCATGGATCTCTCTGTAGCATCAAGTTTACATGGCATCAAAATAACAGCAAAACAGGGACTAAAATCAGTAACACCACGATGCCTAGTTTGCATGCTTGTGCTAGTCACCACATTGATTACAAAAATACATGATAAGCACCTCTATAAAGAAGACATAGCATAGATCAAAACACATATAGACATCAACCTCATAGGAGGCACACATCAATCATGGCAAAAATGACAAAAGAGCTCGTTCTGATAACAGACAGCAGAAAACATCATGAAGCACTCTTACAACGATGATTCAGATATCAAGATGAGGTCAAATGAATATGATGCAATGTAATGAAATTATGTACTCGTCGAGGCGAACAATTTGACATATTACAAGCACGAAACGGAGCTACATGCACACAGATACGGCATGATGAACATGACATGAAAATACTGTAATCCTGGGCCTTGGTGGATTTTATACCTCGCCGGAAAAGTCAACGGGACGACGCGGATCGGGACGGAGGGATCCAGGATGGGGAGATGCTCGTTTGGATGGAGGGAGTGGTGGATCTGATCCACTCCCTCGGATCCGGCGAACTCCGGCGACTGGAGAAGTCGGAGAGGGCGGAGGAGGCCGGGGCTGGAATGGGCTCCAGCGGCGGCGCTAGTGGCCGGCGGCGGGGCGGGTCGCGCTCGGGCGAAGGGCATCGGCGGAGGTCGGGCGCGCTGGGC
>NC_041387.1:639419824-639450329 GCF_002162155.2 Triticum dicoccoides
GCCACGTGGCGCGCTGGGATTCGCTGCGGCGGGTGGCGCGGACATGTCCGGCGCGACGCGGACACGTCCGGCGGCGCGGGGAGGAATAGCTAGGGTTTCGTCTGCGATTTTTCAGGGAAGGCCACATATATATAGGTAGAGGGAGCTAGGAGTGTCCAAATGAGGAGCGGTTTTCGGGCACGCGATCGTGATCGAACGACCGAGAGCATGAAGGGGAGTTTGCTGGGTTTTGGGCCACTTTGGAAGGGTGTTGGGCTGCAAAGAGAAAGAGGGGTTTACGGTTACCCGGTTAACCGTTGGAGTACCAAACGACCTCCGAATGGCACGAAACTTGACAGGCGGTCTACCGGTGGTATACCAAGGCCACTTGGAAAGCCTCGGGCCATTCCAAGAAAGTTTACCACCTGCTCACAACGAGAGGTAAAAGGGGAACGCCGGAGGGCATAGGAGCGCCGGATTGCAAAACGGGCAACGGGGAAAAGGCTCGGATGCAAGGGACGAACACGTATGCAAAATGAAATGCACATGATGACATGATGAAATGCAACACGCAAGCAAATGACATGGCAACAATGGAAAATAACTGGCAGACACCTGGCGCATCGGATCCGGGGCGTTACAAGTTTTCACCAAATTCTTCGGGATTTGGCTGCCCTGTTTCCTGCACACTTTCAGCTGGGTTATCGGCATTAGACATGGACATATGGTCAACAGCAAAATCAACTCCCCCATGAACAAAACTAGGAGATGGCAAGAGATGAGGGGGTAAAATAAGCAACTCTTTGCGAACTTGGGCACCGGCATTGGAGTGAAGGCTTGCGAAGGGAAAGACTTGCTCGTCAAAAATGACATCACGAGAAACATAAACACGACCAGAAGAAATATCAAGACACTTGTAGCCTTTGTGGAGGGTACTGTACCCCAAGAAGGCACATTGTTTGGACCTAAACTCAAGTTTGTGCTTGTTGAAAGGGCACAAATTCGGCCAGACGACACATCAAAAAATGCGAAGAAAAGAATAGTTGGGTTTAGTGCCAAAAATTCGTTCTAGTGGAGTTTGGTTCTTTATGACTCTACTGGAAATACAGTTAATAAGATAGACCGCAGTGAGGAACGCTTCGTCCCAAAATTTGAGTGGCATGCATAAAGGCATGAGCCATTAGAGAGAGACCAACTTACACGATGTGTCTATGCTTTCTCTCCGCGGAGCCATTTTGCTGATGAGCATGGGGGCAGGAAACGTGGTATGTGATGCCGATGCGTTCAAAGAAAGAGCTCAACCGTTGGTATTCACCACCCCAGTCAGTTTGCATAGCGATGATCTTGCAATCAAAGAGGCGTTCAACATGAGCTTGAAAAAGATGAAATTTCTCAAAGGCATCTGATTTATTCTTAAGCAAATAGATCCAGCTAAACTTGCTAAAATCATCTATAAAGCTGACATAATATTTCTGGCGACCTACAGAGACGGGCCCGGGACCCCAAACATCGCAAAAAATAAGCTCTAAAGGAGCTATGGACTCGCTAGTTGAACGAGGCTAGGGTAGTTGATGGCTTTTGGCCATCTGACGTGCATCACACACGAAGAGGTGATCTTGCTTATTGAAAACAGGAAGATTGAAGTCATGAAGAATCTACTGAACTACCGGAAGAGCAGGATGCCCTAGACGTTTGTGCCACCGGGATGTGGAAGGCTTGATAGCACCAAGCACTTGACGTTGGGGAGCGCTCTGCTGACCGGTTACTGGGAACAAGCCCCATCTACTCCTGTTTTGAAGGATTGTTCTCCGGGTAGCATGATCCTTGACAAGAAAGAATTCAGGGTGAAGTTCAATAAAAATATCATTATCTCGCATAAGATTATAGATTTTTGTCCAAAAGGACCCCCTGGCCAACAGAATTGCCAAAAAAGACCACATGTCAAAAACATTGTCAAAAAGGACCCCCTCGCTAGTGGCGGCAGGCGCAGCAGGCGACACGTGGCGCTTGCCGCCACGCCAGGAGGCGGCAGGCCCTGCCGCCACCGCAGGAGGCGGCCGTGCGGGATATAACCGTTTGTGCACAGTGCGCCGAGCCGGGACGGAACGGCCAGGCCTGGTGGGCCATGCCGCCACCCAGCAAGGCGGCCTCTGTTGCCGCTGTCGGGCGCGGGCCGACAACCTGAGATGCTTGCGGGCCCCGCCTGTGGGCCAGGCCGCCACTGCAGCAGGCGGCGACCCTGTTGCTGCACGCGCGACAACGACGCAAACGGCGCTGATTCCGGTGGGCGCAGATTTTCACAGGCGCTGCTTTTCCCCAGTTCCTTGTTTTGCTTTCTACCACAAGTTTCGATGATCCAGAATCGGATTCCCGCCTAAACTTTCTAGTACTGATTGCTACGTAGACGATACTGATTAAAGCAATGCGTGATTCTCGCTTCCATCTATTTCTCCAGCCGAAGCGACATCACTCAGGCGTGCTGTTTTCAATGCGTGTTTTCCTGCCGCACACTCGAGAGCGTTGTTATTGCTGCGTGTGATGAGACACCGCGATGCTGGAATCTGATGCCGCGGTAGGTGAGTTCTGGCTAGTTCTGCCGACAATACAGTGGTCCTCTTCTTTTTAAACGCACATCCGCGGCTCCGTGTGCATACACTCTCTCTCTCGCATATCTCTGGTTGCCTTCTCTACCTCTTTGCTCTCTCTAAGAGCATACACAGACAGAAAGGAAAACTTGGTAGCCACTTTTACTCGTGATTTTGGTCGATTTGGAGTTGGATTTCGAAGATGATGAAGTTGAAGAAAAGATAGATTAAGGTAAGATCTATCCATTTTTGTTGGTTTCGTTCACATGCATGATGTTTTTGTTCTGTTTGATTAGTTCCTAAGTGTGTATTCTCTGTTGTTTTAGGCATAATTTTAGCACTTGAAGGAGTCATTTGGAGTCATTTAGAGCTTGAGGAGTAGGATTTGCATTGCGAAAGTGAACTACGAAGTTGAAGATCAAGGTATGAGCTTTGCAATACGTGTAATTTTTTGTGCATGCACGATGGTAATTAGTTAGTCTTTTAGCCCGTCATTAGCTATGCGATGTTAGTGCGTAGAGGTTAGAAATAATTTCAGACGACAAATACAACATTTATAATATTTTTTTAGAAGAGTAGATTGAACATGTTATATCTATGTTAGGTGCATCCATTAGTATTGACATGCGAGAAATCTTAATACGGTAATTAGGAAAAAAACTTGTACAGTAATTGTTCATTGCATGTGGTATGTTATTTCATGTGGTATGTTTATTAATAAGTCTATAGTTAGGAAGCGTAGGTCTACTTTGTTATGTCGCAATAATCTAAATTTTATATGTTAAGATTATGCACTAATGTACTTGATGATGTATGTAATTAGATAAAATAATTCATCTTAGTAGCAAACAAGGAGGAGATGACGTGATTGAAGAAATTGTGTTTCTATCTTCGCTGTCCCTTTTGAGGTGATGACCACATACATGCAAGTGCTATTTTCATACTTTTGATAGCAGAAAGAAAAATCCGTGTGTAATATTGATGTTCATGTGATACTAGGTTGACTCAGTTCATATAGTACTGATGACGGAAATTTATTCTAACTATTTGGACTCTTAATTGCATTCGCAAGCACATCCATATTGAAGCTAAGGTATAAAATGACACCGTAATTTTGTTAATATTTTTTATATTGATGTACTATTGTGAATAATGTGCATGCGGCTGCAAATATTATTATTTGTAAATAAATGATTCCTATCGTATGCTATGAAAAAATTATATAAAGCCGGAAGAAATTAAATGTTTTACTCATATGACATTAAAATGTTATTATTGTACTGTTATGTTTAGTGGCTGTTGTAAGAAAATTAATTTGTACTAATAGTCATTTTTACTCTTGTAGACGAGTTTGAGAAAAAAATAGGTCTTTAAATACACTTTAACCAAACCCTTAAAGTCTACGCAAATGATTCTAGAAACAAACCGAATATTTGTAACAAAAATACGGTTATTATTTTAGTCGTATGATATGTAAATGTTGTCATCATTACTAAATGTTCAGTTACTAACTATTTGAAATGTAAAAATGTATGGTGGTTAGGTACTATGGAAAATTTAGTAGTGTACTATGGGAACGTCTTACGCGACGGTCCTTTCGTGGTGGATGTGTCCTTGTGCGAGTTGACTACAATTGTAGTGATAGACATGGTCAACGTGGGTTACGCAGCAGTTAAAAGGTGCATCCGAGCGGTGTTTGGCCCAGGGATGCAGGGGAAAAAATGACAATGGAGGCCTTCGTCGTTGACGGAGGAAATGATGGGACAGTTGCCCGTTGGGGTTTGCGGCCTGTCACAGGTGATCGGTCGTGGGGGTCGTACATGAGGTTTGCAAGCAATCCCAATAACTCAATGTATGGTCAGCCGATGGTGTATGTGGAGTTCATTTCAGTCATTGATGTTGCCGGATGCAGTAGCAGGGGTGGTGAGGTCGAGTTGGCCATCACATCAGCCCCTAGCATCGGCCCATCGGAACCGACGGGCGGCCAGCCTGTGTATGACACAGGATATTGGTCGGCGGCCGTTGACATGAGCGAACACGTGGAGGGATTGCCGGAGGCGCTAGATGATGATGATCATTCTTCTACGTCTTCGGAGTCAAGCGGAGAATAAGATGTTCCTCCTCAGAGGGCGGTCGCGGCGGCACTGCAACCTGGGTTTTTACAGGATATGAGCATCACCAACGAATTTCACTCTGCTTCTGGCCTAGGAGCGGGAAGCCTGGAGGTTGGGCAAGTTTTCCCAGATAAGAAGTCTGCTTACCAGGCAATGGGTAGCTATGCAATCGGCATCCACCGCCAGCATAGAGTGAAGCAGTCTGATAAAAAAGAGTTGAAGGTCATATGCATCCACACCGCGAAAGGTTGCCGCGGAAGAGTTCTCGCTAGACTGAAGCCTGGGGTATGTCAGTCATGGCATATCACAAAAATAGTGGAGCATACCTGTGAGCAAACTGGGACTCTTTCAGATCACTGCAATGTGACAGCAAAATTTGTGGCACAGACGATGGAAACAATTATGCAGGGAAGTCTCAACATTAGTGTTAGGGCTCTGCAAAAAGATGCAGAGGATCTAATTGGATTCCCTGTTAGCTACAGCAAGGCTAGGCGTGCGAAGGAAAATATATTCAAGAACTTGTATGGTACCTATGAGGAGGCATATTCTTGTGCCCCTAGAATACTTCATCGAATAGCAAGTGCTAATAGGGGGACTCAAGTTTGGCGGAGAGAACGTCCAAACCCAATGAACCCGGGTGAGCTAATCCTGGACCGCTTATTCTGGGCATTCGCCCAGACTATACAAGCCTTCAGGCACTGTCGCCCGGTATTATCTGTTGATGGTACCTTTCTCACTGGAAAGTACAAGGGCACACTATTGGTGGCAATTGCAGCAGATGCAAATAATCAGCTTCTTCCTATTGCATATGCATTGGTCGAGAGTGAGAACAAAGATAGCTAGTTGTGGTTCCTGAGCTGCATGAAGATTGGTGTCATGAAAGAGCGTAAAGGTGTTTGCATCATTTCTGATCGCAACACTGGATTATTAAGCGCTCTTGAAATAATTAAGGCGTCGGAAGAAGAGTGGGGCTGGCCCGATCTAGAGGGAAGGTGGTGCATGAGGCATTTGGCAGCAAACTTTTACTCCAAATTCAAAAACAAGGATTGGTTCAAGTTATTCAAGAGGATGTGCATGCAAAAAACTGAAGCCAAAATGAATGCGATATGGGCAGGTATCAATGGTGAGATCGACCGTGCGGCCTTGCCGCAGAGAGAAGACTGGAGGGGTCGTAGGACGGCCATAAATTTGAGCCAGTGGATCACCGAGAATTGCCCTCATTTGGAGAAGTGGGCGCAGGCTCACGACACCGGGGCTCGGTATGGAATAATGACCAGCAACATGTCAGAGGTGTACAATGGTGTTCTTAAAGGGGTGCGAGCACTGCCTATCACAGCCCTAATTGAAGAAACTTGGAACCGGACCCTGTCATACTTTGCATACAGGGGCACCGTCGCCAAAGCACAAGTTGAATTGAACAAGCCATGGTCCGAGAAGATGCAAAGACATCTGGATGAGAAAGCAAAGAAGTCCCAAAGTCATGGCTGCAGGAAAGTGGACGCACTTAGGAATAAGTGGGAGCTCAATGTGCGAGCCAAGTACGTTAAGGGTCACCACAGAGGATCAAAAAAGCAAGCTGTCACCCTTGGCTCAACCTCCTGTGAGTGCACTTGTAACAAGCCCAAGCTTGAGGGCTACCCTTGCAGTCATGTGCTCTGGGCGGCTGCTGTTCAGAAAATCAGCGTCGAGCCATACATATCGCTGTACTTCAACATGTACAATCTGTACAACACTTGGAACGGTGAGTTCTGGGCTTGGGGCATTGATATGAACTACAAAATGTTGTGGCCAGATGGGCCGAAATGGGTTCCGAACACCGACGTGATGAGAACCGCAAAGGGACGACGTCAGTCTAGGCGTCATCGCAATGACATGGACCATAGCCAGATGGGAGAACCAAGGCGATGCCGCGTTTGCAGGTGTCCTGGACATTCACGCAAAGACTGCCCGTATCGAGCCAACAACAACGCATGATGTTGATATATATGTACTCGCCATGTCTATTTATATTTCTACTCGTTATGTGTACTTATATTAAATTTAAATTGATTCTCTTTGTATTATTGTACTTCTGATGTTAACTTCAGATAATTAATGTAAATCACATCTCTTTGTATTTTTTAAGTTAATTTTGATTTGCATTTGTATTTCTGTCTTCCTCGTAATTTATATTTATATGTTTGTGTGCAGGTTATGGGTGAAGTGCCAGTGCTTTTGCAGGGGCCCCATGACGCCGGCCACCGTTGCCACCTATTTTTGAAACCAAATACTAAGCATGATTATCGGCCTTTCAGACTTCGAACCATAAAGAAAACATGGCGAATACACAATCATTTCCTTGCTCACTTGACGCTTATGGACTACAAGGTTTTGCTAGGCTCACATCATGCGACGACCAAGTATGTTCGGACCCATCCCTTTTGACATCCCTCTTTGACCGGTGGAGACCTGAAACCCACACCTTTCACTTTCGTTTTGGGGAGCTTGCACCTACACTGAAAGATGTTTCTATGATCACTGCTCTACCAATTAGAGGTGAGCCGGTAGTCTCTCCACGATTGTCTCCATCTTGGGCATTAGATATAGCAACCGTCTTGGGATGGAAATGCCAGAATCACAATGTTCTGGTAACCCTCGGGGCATCCCACTCGTCTGGCTTCGTGATAACTTTCTTAATTTATCTAGCTTCGCCAATGAGGAGACGAGAAAAAGACATTTGTTTGCGTATTTGTTGTGGCTCCTCGGGAATCTATTTCCAAATTCACATGGGGACGTTGTTGTCCCTGGTCTCATCTACATTGCAGAGAATATGGTAGATGAACCTTTACCCGAGTAGCCAAAATACAGCTTCGGTTCTGCCATGCTATCTCATACATACAGAGGCTTGTGTGATGCCACGCAAAAAACCTCTTTCGCACAAAAAGCTCCATTACTTTGTGTCGCCTATGAGTTTCTACAGTTGTGGTCTTGGGAATACCTCCCTGTAGGACGACCTCGTATAGTACAACCCATATACCCATACGACTTTGGCGAGGGTGCTAGCGCAACTATGGCCACCAGGTGGACAAAGGCACGGAAACGTTGGTCTCCAGATATTGCGAAAAATTGTTACCCTATGTACCACCAGCAGTTTGAGATACTTGATGAGGCAGAAGTCACATAAAACCCGTGGACTCAGGACCAGCTAAAAATGGTCTTTGATGCTCGACACTTCACACCAGGCATGTTGACCGATAGTGCATTCTGGCTGACTCGCTGCAACTTATTGTTCCTATGGTGTGTTGAACCTTACAACCCAGAGCGTGTAATGAGACAGTTCGGTCTCTATCAAGAAATTCCACCACCTTTTCCCAGACGTATCGACGAGGAAACACATAAGTAGGATGTGACATCCCTAAATAGTTAGTGTCATTTTTAATTTACTAAACTCACACTTTGTTACATAATTTGCAGGCTAAAAAATATGGGCAGCGGTTGGAGTTTATACGATTGGAGGGAAGAGAACAGTGAATGGGTACACAAGTGGGAAAATGAAGCGCTAGCAGATATAGTGCGTCAACTTAGGTATATTTTATGTACATTATTTTTTTACGATGATCATACGATGCGTGAAGATGCTTTGCTTTCATCACAACGGTTTATGTAATTATTTAATTTCGCAGACCGTACAATGGAAGTACAGATCAAGCGTACAAGCAGTGGTACTGCATGAACACACGTACTAGCCTGGCCAGTCAGCCAGCTACTATACCAACACATCTCACACAAGAGGAGCAGGCGCGGAGACATGTTGAGCTGCATGCAGCTTACTATCGTGACCACCTGGTAATCGCTTGTAACTTTTTTAGGTCCATCATTTCATAATCATTTGAACTAAATAACATCCAAATATTGTTCAGCTTGAAAATGTCAACGAAGTAGGGCAGATGGCTACGGATAGCATGCCGGCCCAGGGCCCATATCGCAAGACATTCCAGAAACTTTTGCAACAATTCGTGGCAAAGAAGTTCAGATGCGGTAGAGGCAACGACGTTGCCATTGGAGCATACATGCCGGTAGCAAGGTCAGCCAGACCAAGTGCGGCACCGTCGTCCAGACCGAGCGAGGCGCGTACGAGCCATGAGCAATGGGGGGAGGGTCCGAGTACTAGAACGACATTGCCACGACATGACTCATCTCTGCCGCTGCATCGCTCTTCTTCGATGCAGCTTTGTCAGGGGCAGACATCTCAGGACCATGGCACGGGCTTGGATTCGATGCCCGAGCAATTTCTTTCCCCTAATCCATATGCGTACACAGGATATGATGCATACACCCAAGGTGAGGGATCTCAGCCGTATCTCTCCACGCGAGGGATCCCCATGCCCGAGGAGACTCGTGTACCAGATTTAAACCAGCACCACGTACAATGGCCAGACAGTATAGGAGAGGGATATGCTCAGGTAGTCATGTTTACATTTCAATGCATTTACAATGATATCATATATTATCCTCTAACAGTTTGTTTAAAATGTTTCTATGTGCAGGACACACCTGATGTTAATTGGGGCGATGAGAACACCCAACGCGGCGTCAACACAGGCCTCCGGGGAGCATCACATGATCATGGCGTCAACACAGGCCTCCGGGGAGCATCACATGATCTTGGCGACACGGTTACGTCATTAGTTACAGAGTTCTTCGGAGGGGATGTTATTGGCCCATCTTTTATCCCCCCGGAGTCACAACCATACGCCTACAATTACGCTTCAGGTTCGCAACAAGGATTCGCGACTCCACCACCTACGCAGGACTCGCAGACACATGAAGCCGAATTGGAGTACGGCCGCGGTCTTCGTGTGCCCCGGCCACCTAATCGCTTGTCGCCTTCTGGTCGTAAGGAAAGGCCAGGTGGTCGTCGTTAAGTAGGGTGATCCATCTATGCACGTGCGCGACCCATTGTATCTACATATGTGTGTATCAGACTTTTCAATTTGAACGTCTATGTATGCTGAAATAAAAATGCACCAGTCAGGAACAATTTTTCCCGCCTATATCTTCCGCCATACTATCCCGCTCCACTCTTTTGCTTATGTTAGGCCGAAATAATTTTTTTTTTAAATTTTGGCTGATGAATACTGTGCAACCATTGCCCGTCTTAGACATTGAAAAAATATATTTTCAAGCAACGCTTTCCCCTCAATATTTTCCCACAAACGCTTTCCCTCCATATGTTCCGCCACCCGTTTCCCACCAACCCCTTCCCGCCATATCTTCCTGCCACCCGTTTCCTGCCATATGTTCCCGCCAACCCTTTCCCTCCATACCGCTGTCGTTCTTTCCCGCCATTTTCTCCTCTTTACCTATAAAACCCCCTTCGGACGGAGGTGGATAAGCATTCGAGTGTAGTGTAGTCGAGATGTCCCATTATCCTTTCGATCGTAGTTTTCACCCTGGGATAAGTAGCACTCTTCTGAGGCTAGCTACCAATTTCAAGATGGACAATAGGATAGTTCCATGGGACGATCTCACCGGTAGTGACACCATAATGAATGAGTTGGCTCACCAATTACGTAGGTCTGGGTGGCCTGAAAGGACCTATGAGGAGGTACGTAAAGAACTTCTTAGGTTGGATGCAAGGTGGAAGAAGGTTGTGGAGCCGAAGAGTGAAACTTTTAGAAGGACTGCAGAAAACCATCCATTTTTATGGACTGAGGAGAGCGAGGACGAAGATGATATCTTCATGCCGCCGCTTCCGGGTTCTGCATCGTCAAAGGGCAAGAGTTCTGCATCATCCAAGGGCAAGAGTACTGCATCCTCGAAGGTCAAGAGTTCTTCATCGTCCAAGGGTAAGAGTTCTGCATCCTCGAAGGGCAAGAGTTCTGCATCGACGGAGGATGACGATGATGCCTTCATGTAGTTTTTAAGTTGTATTCCAGTTGTACCGTTTAATTCAGATGTACTTGCATTATTAGTTTGTACTCTCTTATTGTAAGGCATTATGTTCTATCTTAATTTCATTTTATAGTTGTTGCACGATGCTCGATAATTAGTGGAGGAAAGAAAATGCCACTACTTTATATTCTAAAACTATATATTTTTTCCATCACGACAAGGTACAACTGAAAATAAGATACAACACGACAAGGTACAACTGAAAATAAGATACATCAGAGAATTTAAATAAAGCTACATTTAACTACTGAAATGAAGCTACATTAAACTGCAGAAATAAAGATACAAATGATTGCGAAATTTAAAATAGTACCACAGGAATCTACTGAGTCCAACGTGGATATTTTCCTTTTCCATCGCTAGCTTCTTCTGCTGCCTTGGCCTGACGAGCCCTTTCTTTCTTTCTCTGCCTCTCCGCCTCACGAGCCTCCTTTCGCTGTCGTTCCTGCTCCTCCATGCGACGAGCCTCTTCCCTGTTTTTCTTTCCCATTTCCTCAAAAAAAACGGTGTTGCTCCACATAGTATTCTTTTAACTCTCTCTCTTGCTCTGCTTTCTCCTCAGCTTCCGCCTTCTCGCGTCGCTCTTCCGCAAATAAACTATTCCACGCACGACGACTTCTTTCACGAATCTCAGTCACTGCCCAAGCCGGCTTCTCCGTGTCAATCCAATGATAGTACATGCACAGAGGCGGAGGAGACTACAACAAGAAACAAGAATGTTACTAAAGAATCAATGAAAATACCAACAATATCTATTCGTGATGGTTAAAGCATACCGGAGGCTTGTCGTACTCTGAAATAGCTACGACAGGATCTTCCTCATAATTGGCGCACATGAAAAACTTCATGCCCAACCAATCTGAAAAATCCGTCACCTCCTTCACCTTGCAAAGTTCGCCACACCAACACCGCAGGACTGCCACCCCCGGAGGCAAACTTGCATTCTTCATTTTCCTCGGCCTAATGCTTTGATCCGAGCAAGGCAAACTCATACCGACTGAAAAAAATGTGTTACACACTTTTCGCACTGCCGATTTCGAGCATGGGTGGACGAGAGCCTCGGTGTCTCCTTTTATAAGCTCAGACGATAAATGATGGCGAGAAAATTAAGCGGCGATATTTACGATCCCTGTAGTGTCGGCACAACAGCTTTCCGTAGCCTCGGATTCCCAGTGCCATCGCATCCGCTGAGGCAAAAGAAGCAAAGGCAGGATTGATTCCCAGGCGAAAGAACCAAAAGCGTCCATATTCCCGCGCGTCGGAGTCACAGCCATCAAGCTTGCGCCTCGAAATCAGCGCCACACCTCGAAATCAGCGCTGTCTGCGCACTGTCGCGCGTGCAGCAGCACAGGATATGCCGCCTCATCTAGTGGCGGCGTGGCCCACCTGCTGGGCCCGCGCGCAGCAGGCCTTGTCGGCCGAGTAGCGACAGCGGCAGCGGCGGCCGCCTCACCCGGTGGCGGTAGGGCCCGCCTGGCGCGGCCCGTTCTGTCGCGGCATGCTGGCATGTGCTGCCCTGTGGACGCACCGTTATTCACCGGGCTGCCGCCTCCTGTTGTGGCGGCCGGGCCCGCCGCCTCACGGCGTGGCGGTAGGTGACACGTGTCGCCTGTCGCGCCTGCCGCCACTAGTGAGGGGGTCTCTTTTGTCAATTTCGTCCGCAAGGGGTCTCTTTTGTCAATCCCAGTGGGCAGAGGGTCTCTTTCGACAAAAAATCAAGATTATAGGCAGAGAGGAGACTCTGATCAGCACTAGGAGCATGAAGGATATTGTTTAAGTTCAAGGAACCAGAGGGAGTAGACAATACTGAATGACCAGTATGTTCGATATCCATACCTTGACCACTAGTTGTGTGGATTTGGTCGGTTCCGGTGTAGCGATCATGGACAACTAGTTTTCCAAGTTCGCCCGTAACATGATCAGTCGTGTCGGTGTCCAGATACCAGTTGGTATCCACGCCGTAGGAGTGAGCAGAGTTGGCCGAGCGGGGGTTGCCACCACCGCCGCCGCCGCCACGCCCACCACCATTACGTCCTCCGCTTCCACCGCTACCCGCGGGATTGCGAACGTTGTTGTTGTAGCCTTTATCGAACCGTTTCTTGCAGCGCCACGCACCGTGGCCGTCTTCCTTGCATATTTCGCAGCATTCGCGGTCACCGTGGTCACCACCCTGTTGGCGTGGCACACCGCCACCGCCCCCGTGGCCTGAGTTGTCGGAGTAGTTGTTGTTGGCGTTGTAGCCGCCATGTCCGCCACCCTGACCACAACGGCCGCCGCCGTAGCCACCGCGACCACCCTTCGCGGCGAGGTTGGCGGAGTGGTGAGCGGTGTAGGCAGCATGCTGGGCGGTGATCCTGGATTCCGCGGATAGCAGGAGGGAGAACAACTCGCTGAGGCCGATCGGATGATCGGTGACGGTGCGCGTGGAGTTGGCGGTGACGAACCCGTTGTAGTCGGGCTCATGCATGAGACCTTCCAAGATGTACGAGACGACGTCATCTTCGTCAAGGGGTTTGCCTGCAGCATCGAGCTCGTCGGCGAGCCCTTTCATCTTGGTGAGGTAAGTAGCAACTGAGAGGTCGCCCTTGCGAGTGTTGTCGATCGCCGAGCGGAGCTAGATCTAGCGCGCTCTGGACTGCGCAGAGAAGCTCTCGACCAGGGATTGCCAGACACCCGCGGCCGTGGTGTGATTGGAGACCTGCAGCAAAACCTCGCGAGACAAAGTGGTGAGCAAAAACGTGAGCACCTGTTGATCTTGGGTAACCCAGATCGCATGCTCCGGGTTCGGCGTGGAAGTGGTCTCCTTCTTCCCAGCGGTCTCCTTCTCGGTGACGATGACAGCAGCAGGTTCTTTGATTGAGCCATCAAGAAAACCCATCATCGCCGCAACCCTGACATGCGGGAGGACTTGCGCCTTCCATACCAGGAAGTTTTCACGGGTGAGCTTCTCCGTGATGGTGTGGCCAAGGGAGGCGAGGAAGGGCGTGGCCATGGCGAGAGAGGAGGAAGACATAACCTGGATGTAATGGAAGAACTAGGCTCTGTATACCATGTAAACGAGGCTGGAAGCGCATGCCTTAGCAAGGGCGCGTTGCATGTTAATATAGCCAGGGATATGGCGCAGATTACAGGAGAAGGTTAGGATAGGTTAAGGTGTGGATTGATCTCCAAACTAACTAACTACAAGGATCAGATCTCAACAACCTAACCTATCCTAACAAGATACAACACACACCACATACGGTTTATACAAATACCGTGAATACAATGTTTAACAAGCTTGATTGAATGTGATGCTTCTTGTGATAAGCTCGGAACGTTCATTTATGTATCCCTACACAGTTTATGCGGGGCTAGCTTTGAGCCCTGTGAGGCCATTTGCAGCTCCTGTGAGGCCATTTATGTGTTGCTAGTTTTTTTTTGCGGGCTACCGCGGGTGATTCGGGGCCTGTCTAACCGACCTTGTTCAGCATTATTTTTTGGCATCCTTTGGCATCCGATAATCCAAAAAACTGAAAAAACAAGCAGAATTGCCAGAAAAACTACCGACATGGAAAAAAAAGATGCTCTTCATGAACCAGGAAAACAACACCTTTAACATTTTGACTAGAGTTAAATCCTATTTCGCGCCAACCAGGCAGACGATCAACCAGCATGCCTGGGTCGGACTCCGCTGGTTTTCAGTCTTTTTTTTCTCTTCTAATAACTTCTAAATTTCTCCGCAAAAAAATAAATAAATAAGTTTTCTTTCCTTTCTTTTCATTTCCCCTTTTATATTTTATCAGAAGTTTTTTTGTTTCACTGTCTCTTGATTTGCGCTTGTTATTTCTACTTATTTTTATACCTTCCCCACGGTATATGAGATATATATTTATACATGTACCTTCTACTTCTTCAAATTTATGCTTTTTATAAAAGAGACAGTACCTTTTAATACATAAATATATTTTTCTATATATAAATATTTGTTGACTATGCCATGGAAATTTTATTTCATATACATGAACATTTTTATCTACGCACAAGTTTTTTTAAATGTCTTCAACTTTATTTGTCCTTTCATAAAACTAAAATTTGACATGATTTTTAAAACCTTTTTAAACAAAAGAATTTGAAATATATAGAAATCAGGGTCTTAATAGTAGCCCCCACGACCAACCAGACCGCTTGAGGCGTTTGCATGACAACTAGCACGAAATAGGGCAACTCTCCAGGAGGCTCCATGCCAACATCCATGCCTATAAGAGCATCTCTAACAACCGCGATATATAAGCGCCGCGCCGCAAATTTGTGTTTTTTAGCGCGCGCAAGCGCTAACCTCGCTCCAGCGGAGACGCAATAAACGCGCGCACGGCATAAATTGTTCAGCACGCTGTCCGAATCGCCATCCCACGATGTTTATTTGTTGCGCCCGCTACCGCGCACCGCACACTCGAGTGCTCGCAACTTCCACCTGCTCCCGACCCAGGCCTGGCATCGCCGCCACGACCACTCCAACGACCATTCCGGCGCTTTCCCGGCCTATCCCCGCGCCGCCTCCGCTTCCTCCTTCTCCCTCCGGGCGATGGCGCCCCTCGCGCGCACCATTCCTCCGACGAACAGCACCCGGCCGCCCACTGCCGCTTGGAGCGCACAAGGTGTTCGACAAAACGCTTGCAAGGTATGTATTGCTTCAACTTCACATTTTTTACATGTGCATGTTGTTTGTAGTTTTTATAGTGTACCAAAACGACCTTCGATGAGCATGCACACAATATGTTCGATAAAATGCTGCATATTGGGAGAGAGAAAATGAGGGCTCCAATTGTTTTAGAGAGAAATAAGAGTCAAAGCGGATGCGCCCAGGCACTGACCGGGCTTGTCCTCGGACGTTTGAGGGGTCGAATTGGGTGGGTGTGGCTATAGAGGCCCTCAATCCAGCGAGTTGTGTGCGTGTGAGTCCGGCCCGATCGATCAGATCCTTGGCTGCTATGTTTATGTGTGTGCACAGCTGCATTTTCCTTAGAAAAGAAGGATATACCGCATCCTCTGCATCTACGCGATGCATTCAGCTATTTTATTAATTATTTATAAAGACCTTACAAAGTAATACATCAATAAGTCTAAAGTCATCATCTTAGGAACACCTCTCACTACTCCTATCCACTTGATGTAGGAGTGCTGAATGTACGAGCCATATACCAAATATACATCGTACAAAAGCCTAACATCTAAGCCGGATGCCCCAGCCAAGCCACAATGCCGGGACTGGGTCACACCGGTCTGGCGCACTCTCAGATGCCGCCGCCGTCTTCCACGGATTCATATCCAGAGAAGGTCTTCACGCACCAACCTTGCTAGGTCTGCCGTCGACGCTACCCACAGCGCCAGACAACGCCACCATCCTGTGCGTATCCATCCACACGCACCCGTTGCCAAAACTCTTCAACGACATGCTGCGGGGATCCGCCGTCGGCCTTGCGATAGATGTAACACCGTTCCTCCTCTTGTCCCCTCCAGCCAACACTTTCTCCAGAACAATGCCCCTAGGAGGGAGAACGACACCGAAGGCGTCGTCATCATCCAATCCGGTAGATCTAGATCTAGGGTTTCCCCTGGAACATCCCGATCGATTTGACGTGACCTGCAACAACGATGCCTCGGAAAGGAAACGACGTCAAAGACGCCGCCATCGTCTGCCAAGACCGCTGTCAGGAACGATTTTCACCGGAAGCCACGTCGTCCCGATCTCGCGGCTGGCTGGAACCGCACAGATCTTCGCCATGAAGACGTATGCTGCCATCGGTACTCCGGTGGAGATCCTCCATCCCCTCACTGGAACCCTCATCGCGCCGCCGACCATCCATGCAGAATCGATGACGGATCTCGATGGGATCCCGATCCGCGGCCGCCGCCATGGCCACCATCGCCAGCACCACCAGCCATGGGATTGTTAGTTGCCGCCACACGGCTAGGAAGTCGTCCTAGCCACGATGCGAAGCCCCCATCACGAGGTGCCCTAGCCGCCTCGAGTAGTTGCTGCCGCCTCCTCCTGCCTCAGTGCCTTGGCATGCTTGGGGTTAGCTCTACGGTGTGACACATCTCAACGTAAAAGCACTTCATGGAGTTTAGTCTGCGAGTTACTTCATCGTCGTTTGTCGTCGGTCATGTGTCACCGTCATCAGAAAGTACTCGTCGTCAGGTCTAGACCAACATGCCCCCGTTCTTATGTTTAAGATAAGATTATTTTTTCATCATATAGGAGTTATTTACTCAAAACCACCACATTATGGGCTAGGGTAACAAATCGGTACAACATTTGAGGCAGAGCACAAAAAACCACCAACAATGGGGCTAATCTGTAACGCGGAGCACTGACATTGCGTTTTAGCCTAGAAAACAGTGAATCCGACAGGTGGGTCCCGCCTGTCGAGCTGACGTGGCGCGTGTTGACGGACGCCGTTACATGGCAATAGACGGCCGTTCCGCGCGCCCGTGTAAGTGGCCCACATTGGTCGGTGTTCGAACCAGACCAGGCAGTTCATCCCGCTCGCTCTCCTCTCTCTCGACCCCGACCACCGCCGGCGCTGCCACTGTTGACTCGCCGCCTTTCGCCGCTCCGCCATGGTTTCTTGGAGCGACCAGTCCTCGAGCTCTTCTTCGGACGACGAAGAAGCCACTAGCCAGGTATGCGTGTTCGCCTCCCCCATGGATTAGGGTTCATACCGCTAGGGTTAGGGTTCATCATTTGGGGATTTTTTTACTAGGTCACTGATTTGTGCAATTTGTGTGCTGGTTAGCTTCCTAGGACTATCCCTTGCTATGAATGGAGTGGCATTGCTCACGATCTTGTTGGGGAACGTAGTAATTTCAAAAAAATTCCTACGCACACGCAAGATCATGGTGATGGCATAGCAACGAGAGGGGATAGTGTTGTCCACGTACCCTCATAGACCGTAAGCGGAAGCGTTAGCACAACGCGGTTGATGTAGTCGTACGTCTTCACGATCCGACCGATCCAAGCACCGAACGTACGACACCTCCGAGTTCAGCACACGTTCAGCTCGATGACGATCCACGAGCTCCGATCCAGCAAAGCTTCGGGGATGAGTTCCGTCAGCACGACGACGTGGTGACGATGATGATGTTCTACCGGCGCAGGGCTTCGCCTGAACTCCGCGACGATATGACCGAGGTGGAATATGGTGGAGGGGGGCACCGCACACGGCTAAGGAACGATCCGTAGATCAACTTGTGTGTCTATGGGGTGCCCCCCGCCCCCGTATATAAAGGAGCCAGGGGGGAGGAGGCGGCCGGCCAAGGAGGGCGCGCCAAGGGGGGAGTCCTACTCCCACCGGGAGTAGGACTCCCTTCTTTCCTAGTTGGAATAGGAGAAGGGGGGAAAGAGGAGGAAGAGGGGAAGGAAAGGGGGGGCGCCGCCCCCCTTCCCTTGTCCTATTTGGACTAGGAAGGGGAGGGGCGCGCCGCCCCCTCCTGCCTCCTTCCCTCTTCTCCCTCGAGGCCCATGTAGGCCCAATAACCCCCCGGAGGGTTCTGGTAACCTCCCGGTGCTCCGGTAAAATGCCGATTTCACCCGGAACAATTCTGATGTCCAAATATAGGCTTCCAATATATCAATCTTTATGTCTCGACCATTTTGAGACTCCTCGTTACGTCCGTGATCACATCCGGGACTCCAAACAAACTTCGGTACATCAAAACTTATAAACTCATAATAAAACTGTCATCGTAACGTTAAGTGTGCGGACCCTACGGGTTCGAGAACTATGTAGACATGACCTAGAACTATTCTCGGTCAATAACCAATAGCGGAACCTGGATGCCCATATTGGTTCCTACATATTCTACGAAGATCTTTATCGGTCAAACCGCATAACAACATACGTTGTTCCCTTTGTCATCGGTATGTTACTTGCCCGAGATTTGATCGTCGGTATCCAATACCTAGTTCAATCTCGTTACCGGCAAGTCTCTTTACTCGTTCCGTAATGCATCATTCTGTAACCAACTCATTTGGTCACATTGCTTGCAAGGCTTATAAAGATGTGCATTACCGAGAGGGCCCAGAGATACCTCTCCGGCAATTGGAGTGACGAAACCTAATCTCGAAATACGTCAACTCAACATGTACCTTCGGAGACACCTGTAGTACTCCTTTATAATCACCCAGTTATGTTGTGACGTTTGGTAGTACCCAAAGTGTTCCTCCGGTAAACGGGAGTTGCATATTTCTCATAGTTACAGGAACATGTATAAGTCATGAAGAAAGCAATAGCAATATACTAAATGATCAAGTGCTAGGCTAACGGAATGGGTCATGTCAATCACATCATTCTTCTAATGATGTGATCCCATTAATCAAATGACAACACATGTCTATGGTTAGGAAACATAACCATCTTTGATTAATGAGCTAGTCAAGTAGAGGCATACTAGTGACTATATGTTTGTCTATGTATTCACACATGTATCATGTTTCCGGTTAATACAATTCTAGCATGAATAATAAACATTTATCATGATATGAGGAAATAAATAATAACTTTATTATTGCCTCTAGGGCATATTTCCTTCAGTCTCCCACTTGCACTAGAGTCAATAATCTAGATTACATAGTAATGATTCTAACACCCATGGAGTCTTGGTGTTGATCATGTTTTGCTCGTGAGAGTGGCTTAGTCAACGGGTCTGCAACATTCAGATCCGTATGTATCTTGCAAATCTCTATGTCTCCCACTTGGACTTGGTCCCGAATGGAATTGAAGCGTATCTTGATGTGCTTGGTCCTCTTGTGACATCTGGATTCCTTTGCCAAGGCAATTGCACCAGTATTGTCACAGAAGATTTTCATGGGTCCCGATGCACTAGGTATGACACCTAGATCGGAAATGAACTCCTTCATCCAGACTCCTTCATTTGCTGCTTCCGAAGCAGCTATGTACTCCGCTTCACATGTAGATCCCGCCACGACGCTTTGTTTAGAACTGCACCAACTTACAGCTCCACCATTTAATAAAAACACGTATCCGGTTTGCGATTTAGAATCGTCCGGATCAGTGTCAAAGCTTGCATCGACGTAACCATTTACGACTAGCTCTTTGTCACCTCCATATACGAGAAACATATCCTTAGTCCTTTTCAGGTATTTCAGGATGTTCTTGACCGCTGTCCAGTGATCCACTCCTGGATTACTTTGGTACCTTCCTGCCAAGCTTATTGCTAAGCATACGTCAGGTCTGGTACACAGCATTGCATATATGATAGAGCCTATGGCTGAAGCATAGGGAACATATTTCATTTTCTCTCTATCTTCTGCTGTGGTCGGGCATTGAGTTTGACTCAACTTCACACCTTGTAGTACGGGCAAGAACACTTTCTTTGCCTGATCCATTTTGAACTTTTTCAAAATTTTATCAAGGTATGTGCTTTGTGAAAGTCCTATTAAGCGTCTTGATCTATCTCTATAGATCTTGATGCCCAATATGTAAGCAGTTTCACCGAGGTCTTTCATTGAAAAACTTTTATTCAAGTATCCCTTTATGCTATCCAGAAATTCTATATCATTTCCAATTAATAATATGTCATCTACATATAATATCAGAAATGCTACAGAGCTCCCACTCACTTTCTTGTAAATACAGGCTTCTCCAAAAGTCTGTATAAAACCATATGCTTTGATCACACTATCAAAGCGTTTATTCCAACTTCGAGATGCTTGCACCAGTCCATAAATGGAACGCTGGAGCTTGCACACTTTGTTAGCACCTTTTGGATCTACAAAACCTTCTGGCTGCAACATATACAACTCTTCTTCCAGAAATCCATTCAAGAATGCAGTTTTGACATCCATTTGCCAAATTTCATAATTATGAAATGCAGCAATAGCTAACATGATTCGGACAGACTTAAGCATCGCTACTGGTGAGAAAGTCTCATCGTAGTCAACCCCTTGAACTTGTCGAAAACCTTTCGCAACAACTCAAGCTTTATAGACAGTTATATTACCATCAGTGTCAGTCTTCTTCTTAAAAATCCATTTATTCTCAATGGCTTGCCGATCATCGGGCAAGTCAACCAAAGTCCATACTTTGTTTTCATACATGGATCCCATCTCAGATTTCATGGCCTCTAGCCATTTTGCGGAATCTGGGCTCATCATCGCTTCCTCATAGTTCGTGGGTTCATCATGGTCAAGCAACATGACTTCCAGAATTGGATTACCGTACCACTCTGGTGTGGATCTTACTCTGGTAGACCTACGAGGTTCAGTAGAAACTTGATCTGAAGTTTCATGATCAATATCATTAGCTTCCTCACTAATTGGTGTAGTTGTCACAGGAACCGGTTCTTGTGATGAACTACTTTCCAATAAGGGAGTAGATACAGTTATCTCATCAAGTTCTACTTTCCTCTCACTCACTTCTTCCGAGAGAAACTCCTTCTCTAGAAAGGATCCGATTTTAGCAACGAAAATCTTGCCCTCAGATCTGTGATAGAAGGTGTACCCAATAGTCTCTTTTGGGTATCCTATGAAGACACATTTCTCCGATTTGGGTTCGAGCTTATCTGGTTGAAGTTTCTTCACATAAGCATCGCAGCCCCAAACTTTAAGAAACGACAACTTTGGTTTCTTGCCAAACCACAGTTCATAAGGCGTCGTCTTAACGGATTTTGATGGTGCCCTATTTAACGTGAATGCGGCCGTCTCTAAAGCATAACCCGAAAACGATAGCGGTAAATCAGTAAGAGACATCATAGATCGCACCATATCTAATAAAGTACGATTACGACGTTCGGACACACCATTTCGTTGTGGTGTTCCGGGTGGCGTGAGTTGCGAAACTATTCCGTGTTGTTTCAAGTGTAGACCAAACTCGTAACTCAAATATTCTCCTCCACGATCAGATCGTAGAAATTTTATTTTCCTGTTACGATGATTTTTTACTTCACTCTGAAATTCTTTGAACTTTTTAAATGTTTCAGACTTGTGTTTCATCAAGTAGATATACCCATATCTGCTCAAATCATCTGTGAAGGTGAGAAAATAATGATATCCGCCGCGAGCCTCAACATTCATTGGACCATAAACATCAGTATGTATGATTTCCAACAAATCAGTTGCTCGCTCCATAGTTCCGGAGAACGGCGTTTTAGTCATCTTGCCCGTGAGGCACGGTTCGCAAGTACCAAGTGATTCATAATCAAGTGATTCCAAAATCCCATCAGTATGGAGTTTCTTCATGCGCTTTACACCGATATGACCTAAACGGCAGTGCCACAAATAAGTTGCACTATCATTATTAACTCTGCATCTTTTGGTTTCAACACTATAAATATGTGTATCACTACTATCGAGATTCAATAAAAATAGACCACTCTTCAAGGGTGCATGACCATAAAAGATATTACTCATATAAATAGAACAACCATTATTCTCTGATTTAAATGAATAACCGTCTCGCATCAAACAAGATCCAGATATATTGTTCATGCTTAACGCTGGCACCAAATAACAATTATTTAGGTCTAAAACTAAATCCGATGGTAGATGTAGAGGTAGCGTGCCGACCGCGATCACATCGACTTTGGAACCATTTCCCACGCGCATCGTCACCTCGTCCTTAGCCAATCTTCTCTTAATCCGTAGTCCCTGTTTTGAGTTGTAAATATTAGCAACAGAACCAGTATCAAATACCCAGGTGCTACTGCGAGCATTAGTAAGGTACACATCAATAACATGTATATCACATATACCTTTGTTCACTTTGCCATCCTTCTTATCCGCCAAATACTTGGGGCAGTTCCGCTTCCAGTGTCTAGTCTGCTTGCTGTAGAAGCACTCAATTTCAGGCTTAGGTCCAGACTTGGGTTTCTTCTCTTGAGCAGCAACTTGCTTGCTGTTATTTTTTAAGTTCCCCTTCTTCTTCCCTTTGCCCTTTTTCTTGAAACCGGTGGTCTTGTTAACCATCAACACTTGATGCTCCTTCTTGATTTCTACCTCCGCGGCTTTTAGCATCGCGAAGAGCTCGAGAATAGTCTTGTTCATCCCTTGCATATTATAGTTCATCACGAAGCTCTTGTAGCTTGGTGGCAGTGATTGAAGAATTCTGTCAATGACACTATCATCAGGAAGATTAACTCCAGTTGAATCAAGTGATTATTATACCCAGACATTTTGAGTATATGTTCACTGACAGAACTATTCTCTTCCATCTTGCAGCTATAGAACTTATTGGAGACTTCATATCTCTCAATCCGGGCATTTGCTTGAAATATTAACTTCAACTCCTGGAACATCTCATATGCTCCATGACGTTCAAAACGTCGTTGAAGACCCGGTTCTAAGCCGTAAAGCATGGCACACTGAACTATCGAGTAGTCATCAGCTTTGCTCTGCCAGACGTTCTCAACGTCATCAGTTGTATCAGCAGCAGGCCTGGCACCCAGCGGTGCTTCCAGGATGTAACTTTTCTGTGCAGCAATGAGGATAATCCTCAGGTTACGGACCCAGTCCGTGTAATTGCTACCATCATCTTTCAACTTTGCTTTCTCAAGGAACGCATTAAAATTCAACGGAACAACAGCATGAGCCATCTATCTACAAACAAACATAGACAAGCAAAATAATATCAGGTACTAAGTTCATGATAAATTTAAGTTCAATTAATCATATGACTTAAGAATTCGCACTTAGACAGACATCTCTCTAGTCATCTAAGTGATCACGTGATCCAAATCAACTAAACCATGTCCGATCATCACGTGAGATGGAGTAGTTTCAATGGTGAACATCACTATGTTGATCATATCTACTATATGATTCACGCTCGACCTTTCGGTCTTCGTGTTCCGAGGCCATATCTGTATATGCTAGGCTCGTCAAGTATGACCTGAGTATTCCGCGTGTGCAACTGTTTTGCACCTGTTGTATTTGAACGTAGAGCCTATCACACCCGATCATCACGTGGTGTCTCAGCACGAAGAACTTTTGCAACGGTGCATACTCAGGGAGAACACTTCTTGATTATTAGTGAGAGATCATCTTAAAATGCTACCGTCAATCAAAGCAAGATAAGATGCATAAAGGATAAACATCACATGCAATCAATATAAGTGATATGATATGGCCATCATCATCTTGTGCTTGTGATCTCCATCTTCGAAGCACCGTCATGATCACCATCGTCACCGGCGTGACACCTTGATCTCCATCGTAGCATCGTTGTCGTTACGCCATCTATTGCTTCTACGACTATCGCTACCGCTTAGAGATAAAGTAAAGCAATTACAGGGCGTTTGCATTTCATACAATAAAGCGACAACCATATGGCTCCTGCCAGTTGCCGATAACTTCGGTTACAAAACATGATCATCTCATACAATATAATATAGCATCACGTCTTGACCATATCACATCACAACATGCCCTGCAAAAACAAGTTAGACGTCCTCTACTTTGTTGTTGCAAATTTTACGTGGCTGCTACGGGCTTTAGCAAGAACCGTTCTTACCTACGCATCAAAACCACAACGATAGTTCGTCAAGTTGGTGCTGTTTTAACCTTCGCAAGGACCGGGCGTAGACACACTCGATTCAGCTAAAATGAGAGAGACAGACACCCGTCAGCCACCTTTAAGCACGAGTGCTCGTAAAGATGAAACCAGTCTCGCGTAAGCGTACGCGTAATGTCGGTCGGGGCCGCTTCATCTCACAATACCGCCGAACCAAAGTATGACATGCTGGTAAGCAGTATGACTTGTATCGCCCACAACTCACTTGTGTTCTACTCGTGCATATAACATCAACGCATAAAACCTAGGCTCTAATACCACTGTTGGGGACGTAGTAATTTCAAAAAATTTCCTACGCACACGCAAGATCATGGTGATGGCATAGAAACGAGGGGAGAGTGTTGTCCACGTACCCTCGTAGACCGTAAGCGGAAGCGTTAGCACAACGCGGTTGATGTAGTCGTACGTCTTCACGATCCGACCGATCCAAGCATCGAACGTACGCACCTCCGAGTTCAGCACACGTTCAGCTCGATGACGATCCCCGGGCTCCGATCTAGCAAAGCTTCGGGGATGAGTTCCGTCAGCACGACGACATGGTGACGATGATGATGTTCTACCGGCGCAGGGCTTCGCCTAAACTCCGCGACGATATGACCGAGGTGGAATATGGTGGAGGGGGGCACCGCACACGGCTAAGGAACGATCCGTAGATCAACTTGTGTGTCTATGGGGTGCCCCCCGCCCCCGTATATAAAGGAGCCAGGGGGGAGGAGGCGGCCGGCCAAGGAGGGCGCGCCAAGGGGGAGTCCTACTCCCACCGGGAGTAGGACTCCCTTCTTTCCTAGTTGGAATAGGAGAAGGGGGAAAGAGGAGGAAGAGGGGAAGGAAAGGGGGGGCGCCGCCCCCCTTCCCTTGTCCTATTCGGACTAGGAAGGGGATGGGTGCGCGGCCCCCTCCTGCCTCCTTCCCTCTTCTCCCTCGAGGCCCATGTAGGCCCAATAACCCCCCGGGGGGTTCCGGTAACCTCCCGGCGCTCCGGTAAAATGCCGATTTCACCCGGAACAATTCCGATGTCCAAATATAGGCTTCCAATATATCAATCTTTATGTCTCGACCATTTCAAGACTCCTCGTTACGTCCGTGATCACATCCGGGACTCCGAACAAACTTCAGTACATCAAAACTTATAAACTCATAATAGAACTGTCATCGTAACGTTAAGCGTGCGGACCGTACGGGTTTGAGAACTATGTAGACATGACCTAGAACTATTCTCGGTCAATAACCAACAGCGGAACCTGGATGCCCATATTGGTTCCTACATATTCTACAAAGATCTTTATCGGTCAAACCGCATAACAACATACGTTGTTCCCTTTGTCATCGGTATGTTACTTGCCCGAGATTTGATCGTCGGTATCCAATACCTAGTTCAATCTTGTTACCGGCAAGTCTCTTTACTCGTTCCGTAATGCATCATTCCGTAACCAACTCATTTGGTCACATTGCTTGCAAGGCTTATAAAGATGTGCATTACCGAGAGGGCCCAGAGATACCTCTCTGACAATTGGAGTGACAAAACCTAATCTCAAAATACGTCAACTCAACATGTACCTTCGGAGACACCTGTAGTACTCCTTTATAATCACCCAGTTACGTTGTGATGTTTGGTAGTACCCAAAGTGTTCCTCCGGTAAACGGGAGTTGCATATTTCTCATAGTTACAGGAACATGTATAAGTCATGAAGAAAGCAATAGCAATATACTAAACGATCAAGTGCTAGGCTAACGGAATGGGTCATGTCAATCACATCATTCTTCTAATGATGTGATCCCATTAATCAAATGACAACACATGTCTATGGTTAGGAAACATAATCATCTTTGATTAATGAGCTAGTCAAGTAGAGGCATACTAGTGACTATATGTTTGTCTATGTATTCACACATGTATCATGTTTTCGGTTAATACAATTCTAGCATGAATAATAAACATTTATCATGATATGAGGAAATAAATAATAACTTTATTATTGCCTCTAGGGCATATTTTCTTATCGAGAACATATTTATTTAATTGTAGGCAGAACTAAAGTGCAACTATCTAGAGTGGATAGACCCAGAGTGGTCAGTGGCTATGCAGTTCACCCTCACTGAATTGTGGAGCATGTATGACAAAGATATCAAGGACAGAAAATGTTGAGCTTGCTGAAAGAAATTTCAAACTAGTTGGAGAAAAGAGGAAGACGGTTGAAGATCTGAGGTTTTTCAAACTGGACTTTGCTAAAATGGTTGCTGATAAGGAGGATGCTACCACACAGTTGGGCAATGCTAGGTTGGCTCTAAGTGATCTCAAAGAGGAGATGGAGAAGAAGAAGCTGGTAGACCATGGTTGTACCAATCTTCATCAGGTACTTAGGGCAAAGGCAGAGAAAGAGAGGAACCAACTAGTGGTAGAGAGAGAACAAGGTGTGACAGAGAGGGACCAACTGAAACAAGAGAAGAAAAAACTGGAGTACATGATTGCAGATCTGCTCAAACAGAAACATGGGTACAAGGACAAGATCAAAAAGTTTAAGGAGATATGTGATGATTTTTAAGTATGTATTGTGGTGTGATTTAGGGTAGCACTGTAGTTGCTATGAATGTGCTCTTATGCACTTAATAAGCTGTAATGCTTTATGTATCTTTATGTCCAAGACTTGTGTTGTGTACTCCCAAGAACTAATGTCCAATTTATTATCATTGCATCTTTGGATCAATGTCCAACTTATTAATGTATTTTGTTTGTATCAAATGAAATGGTTGTGGTTGTTGTGCCATAATAGTTCCTGATGATCTGTTACCATTTACTTTGCACAGAACATATTTTGCACAGAACCTTTTTTGCTCAAAATTAACTTTGCACAGAACATATATTGCACATAAATTACTTTGCACAGAACCTATTTTGCAAACAATTAACTTTGCATAGAACATATTTTGCACAGAAGTTGCACAGAACCTGATTTGCACAGAACATATTTTGCAAACAGTTAACTTTGCACAGAACCTGATTTGCACAGAACATATTTTGCTCAGAATATTAACAATAGGAGATAAACATAGATAACTTCACAGTGCCATACATAGGTTCATAATGCCATAGATAGGTTTAACATACATAGGTTCTGAGTGCCATACATAGGTTCATAATGTCATAAATAAAGTGATGTGATGCCTGATTTAGCACACATGCACTTGCATACACACTTCAAATGTGAGCATTTAGTAGTTCCCACTGGCATAGAAGTACCCCTCCATCCTATTGCTCATGTACTTTGTCCTCTTTGGCCTACTGTCTGCAGGCTAGCTAGTAGAAGCTTCTGCAGAACTTCTTGGAGGCTTGAACCTTTTTGCACCTCTTCCAGCAGCAGTGGGTGTCATATATATCTTCAGGATCTGTGTCCCCCTCACAGTGTGTACTAGACATGTATTCATCTCTTTTCCTCTTTATTTCAGAAATAGTTTCATCTAGCTCAGGTTCCTCTTTCCTCCTATTTGCAATCTGTTCTTCTACATACTGCACTGAATCTGAGTCATCTTCTTCTCCTGCATCTAAGTGGTCCACATCAACTACAAAATCTTCATCACTGCTTGAACCTTCATCATCATCTGTGTCCATGCCTACAGGAATTTGTTCCTCACTAACTGCATTGTCCTCCTCATCTGAATCAAACTGAAAATTAGCATAATTAACACTTACTTCAGTGTTAAGCTGTGTCCCAAGATGTAACCGACAGTTAGGAGGAACTGATTTGAGTGGCAAAAAATTTACACTTTCCTGTGTCCCAAGATGTAACTGACAGTTAGGAGGAACTGATTTGTGCACAACACCTGATTCAGCAACAGCAAAAACAACAGGTGGCTCCACATCTATTTGTTGTGCATCTTGATCTTCTCCAATTGGTGGTTCAATAGCTACCTTTCCCTTTATAACCAGTGACAATGTCTGGGTGCTCTCAAATTCTCTCAGCATGCGAACTACTTCAATGTTGCCTTCAATGACACAAACACCTTGCAGCCCTATATCTTCCTCTTTCAAGTAGCAAAGATTGTCATCCTTACAGTATCCATTGCTGACCATTACATTGACCAAACTACCATAAGTGATTTCTCTTTCAGACATCTTAACAAGAGCATACTTCTTCCCTGGAAAATGGAAATAGATTGACCATAAATCTTCAGGCCTAAAATAGACATACAAATGAATATTAACAAGTCAATTGTATTAACATAACTGACCATTATATCTGACCATTACAATGCACTATTTAAAAAATTTAGAACCATCAAATTAGTACTAACATTACTAGCATAGACAAATGAATATCTTCAGGCCTAATATAGCTCACCATTACAATGCAGTGTAAGCAAAATTACCAAGTCAATTATAGTAACATGACAATAACATAAATGAACACTACAGTGTGATTTTCTCCAAAAATTTAGAACCCTACACTACCACTAACATAACTAAACCTAACTGAAGATGTGATTTTTGATAAATATTTAGGACTACAATCAATTCTAAATGACTAACAAATCAATATTCAGACCTAGAATCTTTGTTGAGTGTCTAAAACAGATCCAGTAGTAAGGAAAGATTGAAAGAACACATTTTCAAAGATTCAGATTACCTGGCTGAAGATGGGGCGAACGGGAGCACATCCTCGGGACCAATCTGTGAAGCTGCTTCCTCGGTACAAGGCTCCGGCGACAGGACCGTCGTCGCGGCCTACTCTGGATCTAGGTCGCAGCCGCCATCGGTGTGTGGGCCGATGACTCTGCATTGCGAGCGCATCCGCTTCTGCCCTGAAGTAGTACCACTGCCCTCGCCCCTGAGTGCGCAGTCGCCGCTTCCGTCGACTCCGTGTGCGCCGTCGCCGCCGGAGCTGGTCGCCATCGAAGCGAGGATGGACTGAATCGAGGGGTGGACTGAATCGACGGGCTGGGGAACGGCTTGACCTAGTAGACGGGCGCGCGGAAACGGCCGTCTGTCGCCATGTAACGGCGTCCGTCAACACGCGCCACGTCAGCCGGACAGGCGGGACCCACTTATCGGATGCGCTGTTTTCTGGGCTAAAAGGAACAGTGTTCCGCGTTACAGATTAGCCATATTGTTGGTGGTTTTTTGTGCCGTGCCTCAAATATGGTACCGATCTGTTACCCTAACCCATAATGCGGTGGTTTTGGGTAAATAACTCCCCGCCTTGCGCCGAGCCCGGCAGCCAGCCTCGCCACTGTTGTAGCCTGACTGGCGGCGTGCGTCCGCCATGCCGTTCCCAATGCCACGACGCTCCCGACGGCGGCCATCGCGTGAAGCGGCTGGCCCGTCTTCCCCTTCGTCGTGTCGGCAGCTAGCTTGCCTTCTTAAGGCGCACCGTTGTCTCTCCCCACTCCGGTGCTTCGCCTGCCAACGCTCCGACCACCTGCCGCCCAACTCAGCAGCCGCCTGACGACGCTCCGGCTTCTCCCCTGCGTCCTGGGAGCCTGTCCTCCTCCTCCTCCTCCTCCTGGGCGGCACCTTCATCGCTTAAGCCTGCTCGCCATGGCTCACCTGTGGTTTGGCGCTGGATCGGGACCGCAGGCAGAAACTGATGGTTGCCCTGCGAAATAGAGCAACCTTCCTCTTGTTCAGTTTCGTCAGGTTTGGAAGCAGAGTAGAGCAGCCTCCTTCATCTTGAGGTTCCCGCCGTCGGTGAACTGCACGCTTGGGCTTGGCAAGAGCATGATCGCGTCTTTTCTCCCAACCACGTTGCATGCGGGCTGTCATTAACATAACACTACGGCTGCCACTGCCTGCGCAGTGAGTGGCCGATGGGCGTCTGAGGCGGAGAACACTGCTTCCGCCGCCTGCGCCGCGACGACGTCGTCGTCAGTCAGTCACAACTTCCCCGGAAGAGTCCCTCCTCAAGTTGGAAGGGAACCAGCCGGTGCGCATTTAAGCGGTTCGACGATCGCTCCGTGACTATGACGGACGGACACACGTGCATCCAAGAGCAAGATGATCCATCACCTCGATCCTACTCTAGTAGGAGTACGTATTTGCAACAGGCTTGTACAGCATTTTTGTTTGCCAAACACGCATGTCGTTGCACTGTCAACTCCTCCCTCCCTTGTGTTTACACATGTTCTATGTGATAGAAAGAAGAGAGAGGGCTGGTGGAATTGTTGTTGTATTGCTTGAGGCTCGTGGGCATATATATAGGAGTACAATGATCTACTTGGAGTACAAGACAAGCCAGAAAAAATCCTAATATATCTCGTCTTTCCTAATAATCACGATACTCAACACCCCCCGCAGTCACAGCGGTAGCGATGCAGACGGTGATACTAA
>NC_041387.1:639450561-639521341 GCF_002162155.2 Triticum dicoccoides
GATGCATCGCGGAGTCGTGGCTGGAGTGAAAACCGACGAGGTTGGTCAAGCAGGCGGTAGCCCTTTGTGCCGTTTGTCGATGTAGCCGAGAGCGTGGGTGGTGGAGCCGTGGTCAAGGTAGCCGTGCGAAGAATGCCGTGGTCGATGTCGAGTCGGGATAGCTGGTGTCGAGGAAGTCGCCGTGGAGCCGCGGGCTCAAGGAGGCGCCGAGTTAGTCATGGGCGCAGTGGTGTCGAAGTAGTGGTGCGCCAGGAAGTAGATGATGTTGACGACGCGTCGCGCCGGGGTTGCCAACCCCGGGGACACATCGTAGACAAAGGCACGCGTCGGTGTTGTCAGCACCGGGCATGCGTAGACGGACGAAGACGAAGTTAACGAAGCGCCGCACCAGGCTTGCCAGGCCCAGGGACACGCTATGGACGAAGGCACGCGACGGTGTTGCCAGCACCGGGCATGCATAGACTGGGACCTGCACAAGCTGTACGCATGTCGAAGAAGTCGGAGAGGCCAGCCGAGATGGACTCGACGACGGTTGCGGCGCCAATCGGCGCGGGGCCAATGTCGCCCGCGGTTGTCGGAGTAGATGAAGCGGTCGGGGTAGATGACGGCGAGGCTGGCGACGGGCTGGTGTTGGACGAAGACGAAGGGGGTGGACGGGTGTCTACGGGGGTAGCGACGGCGGCGGCCGAAGAAGAGCGGCTGCGGCTAGGTTAGGAGCGCGGCGGCGATGCTCGAAGTAGGCGAAGAACCCTGACAGCGTGACAAAGACTGGCGCGGATGGTGGCGTTCCCGCGCCAAGGGAGACGGCGCGACACATACCACAAGAAGTCGACGCGTGGGGACGGCGAAGTGGACCGCGGGCCGCGACACTACGACCCGAAGGGGCGACACAGCGGCGGCGGGCAGGTCAGGGCGACGACAGGAAGACTTCGAGGCGGCGGCGGGGACCACGGGCTGCGGCGCTACGGTCCAAAGGGGCGATGCAGCTGCCGAGCATGAGTCGGTGCAACTGCGGGGACAGCCTCGGGACGGCGGCTGGGATCGCAGCACTACAATCCGTAGGGGCAACGCAGCGGCGACGCGCGAGTCGATGCAGCCGCGAGGAGAACCACGGGGCGGTGGCGCTGCGGCCCAACGGGGCGATGCAACGGCAGCCTGTTGCTCGATCGGTGGAGGGGCGCGTTGAACTCGGGGACGATCTTCACAGGACCTGAGGAGGCGCGCGTAACCGACGGGCCAGGTCGGTCGCGCGGCGTAGATGAGGCGGATCGCGGTGGCGAGCGGGTGATCAAGCCGATCGCGCGTGAGGTCGGGGACGCCGCTCGATGGAGGTGGGGTGGCGGCGGAGTCCGAGATGTGGCCGGCGATGACGGACGGCATGGGACGTCGTGCAGACGAGCTTGTCAGCACCGGCACCCGGGGCTGCCAAAGTAGTGCCGGCGCCCGGGCAGCGAGGCCCGAGCGACCAACGAAGCAGCGGCGTCCGAGTTGAGGCAGCCGATGAGCCTGACGCAGCCGTCCCGATGCAGCCGAGGACGAGGCCGGCGAGGTAGACCGCCGGGCCGCTGTGCAGACGCGGCGAAGGCGGATGGCGTGGATCGATTGGCAGGCCAACGCGCGAGCAGCGGCTATAATTGGCCGCCGCATGGCGCGAGGCCGCCGGGTGTTGGCAATGCAGGTGTCCCGGTCAGAGCAGGGCGGTAATGGCCGGCGTAGGGCGACGGGCGGGCCGGCGCGTGGACGACGGCCTTGAGGGCTGCTTGTCGCGCGAGGCCGACTGGTCAGTGAAGTAGCCGGTCGGTCGCGCCGGTGTCGGAGTAGAGGTGCGCGGTATCGACGGTGGCGGCGGGCGACGCAAACCGATCAAGCATAGATCGGAAAACCAAAAAGAAAAAAGGCCGTTCAAAATGACCGACGAGAGAGCGAAAAAACCCGTAGCAAGGGCTCGGGAAAAAGACTCTCTAGGGCAGCCGGCCAACACGGCCGGTGGACGAACCCTACGTACGGGCGGCGCGGCCCCCGGCGGCGGTCATGGAGGCCGACCACCCCGGGGGCGGCGCACGGGTGCGGAAGCGGCGACGGCTAGGGTTTAGGATCGAGATAAGGCTGATACCATGATAGAAGAAAGAGAGAGGATTGGTGGAATTGTTGTTGTATTGCTTGAGCCTCATGGGCATATATATAGGAGTACAAGAGAAGGCAGAAAAATCCTAGTCTATCTCGTCTTTCCTAATAATCATGATACTCAACACTATGTATCCCTACCTACCTACTCCTACTTACTTGGTCTATACAAGTACAGCTAAAAGGAAAGAAGCCCTGGCCTCCCCATTTTTGCTTCCCCCACCCAAAACTAAACATGTACATTACTAGTTTGGATATTCTCAACTCATCCATATTACATGGATTATATTGCATCTTCTCCACTTTAAACTAAACATGAATTAAGATAACTATATCATACTTCTTAAAATCATCTTCTGAATTTTTCATTTTGACAAGCTGTTTCCGACATGTTCCTCTCCTATCTCTTCACCTAGCACTGCACCACTTCAAGTCACAGCTGTCTAGACCCTCTCCGACTGTTGTTTATATCACTTGTCAAATAAATATACGAAAAGAAATCAAATGCACGAAAATATTAAGGCTTCCCTATAGTAAATACTGCCACACACCTAAAGTTCTCTCTGCCATATGATGTGGCTCTCTCTGATAGATAATCACAAGTGTAGATAATAAGAAAGATTCTACTTCATTTCATATCAAAACGTTGAGTTTTGATACTTTACCTATATATTGATGTTAAAAATTAGCTGGATGGCATCAGTAACATGGCCATTCCTCTGCAAAGCACTTGGTACAGTCATCAAGCAGCTCAACGCCTACTGGCAAACATCACTTGGGAGAAGCTTCATGTTAATACCGATTGTGATCCATCAAATTACCAGAGAGTAACAAAGAAAAAGAAATGCCCAGTTCCTGGATGCAGAGAAGCACTGCCATTTTCCAACACAATCATGTGCAAAGATTGCAGCAAAGAGCACCGCCTCTATTGTTCAGGACCTCTTTCACAAGGAACAAATCAAATAAGCGGGGAAGATTTGAAAACTCAACTTTAAACAACTCATGGGCTAACAAAGCAGGTCTACCTGAATTCAGAGCTGAAGGAACATGGTAATGCAACAATTATAAGGTGTTCCAAACAAATGTAGATGCAGATAAGAAAAGAAGGTTGCATATAAAGGGGGTTGTCTGTCTTGCCAAACCCTTAAGTTGACTATCTTGTTCACAACAAGATGAACAATGAGCAATGGCATCTCAAGCACTAACTACATGCGGCAACAACATGACATAATCACACACACCCATTTAAAAGCAGCAAATGAGCCACTCAAACAAGATCATCAAACTCAATCTCGCCCATCAGTAGCCTCACAAGATCTTCCCTGAGTTGGCTCACCTTCTCTGGGTCCACTTCTGTGAACAACCTGTCCTCCGAACTGCCCACCCAGCTGTCAACTGCACCTTCCGACCACCAACGCATGATGGCTCATGCAATGTCCATCACATACACTTTGCAGTCTGAACCATTCTTTTGTTGTGGGGGCGGCGCTTGAACAACGTCTTCTTCCCACTACTAGGAAAAGGCATGCTAGTGACGCACCAGTTTTGCCTACTAATGGCGCACTACTGGTGGGCCACTAGCATCACGCCATTAGAATTAAATTCTAATGGCACACCACTGGTGCGCCATTAGTATCTGGTGTTCTAATGGCGCACCATGTAGTGGGCCATTAGTATAGCCCACAGTGCGCCATTAGAATGCCTCCCAGGGGGCCATATGTACCCATGTGCTTTGGCATACTAATGGCGCACCAGTGGGTGATGCGCCATTAGTGTGATTATCACAGTGCGCCATTAGTGTCTTGTGTGGTGCGCCAGTAGTATGAATATTAGGGATTTTTTTTCTTTTCTGATATTTTCACAGGTTACAAAATATATTATTGAACATAATTTTGACAACACCACACAGCAACAGCAGATTCATCGAATACAATAGAAGATTAGTCTCCAAATACAATGCATCATATTAGTCTCCGAATTCAAAAGACCGAACAAAGATAGAACATTACAAGTCTCGAGACCGCGAGTAGCGAGTTTGTCTTCACATTACAAGTCGATATCGATCATCTAAACTACCATCACATAGAAGAGAGCTGCGGTCATCACGATGAGCATCATCGCGATGAAACTGGTCTTCACCCGGTTCCTCCAACGCTCCCTCCTCTCTCCCGCTAGATAGCAGGCGTATCTAGATTCCGCCTCCGCCCTAGTGGTGTACCCTTTGTAACTATTACCGCTAAAACGGTGAACCTGTATCCGACACTCCTCCCAGTCGTCGTAGACTCCAGGAACCTTACACTTGTACACGACATACGACGGCATCTCTATGCACAAGCCAAACAACAGACAATACATAAGCAATATATAAGTATGCAACAAAAGGATTGGAAGAGAAAAGCAAGACATTAATAGCACGATTCATGGTCCTACTAATAAATAGCATCGATTACATCTAAGTTGAACGACTGTCCAAACCAAAGAGACATACAAGTTCATTAAAGTTTAATTACAACATGAGCTAATCGATGTTTCAGAACTCCAAATAGCATCACTACTTTCGACTTGACTCATGGGACCGGAGCGTGGATGAAGCCGCCGTCTTTCGTGATGGTCATGAAGTCGCGGGCGTTGTAAGCCTGCATTTGAAGTGTTGTGTCTATCTCACCGTTGGATGGTTGCTCTTTGAGGTAGAACTGCCCCGAGTTACGAAGGACATCTTGATGGATGATTTCTGCAAACTCCGACTGGAAGCGAAAGAATTCTTGTCGGAGGTCCGCGTCCTGGATTGCCGCCAAGCTTGCAGCCCAATCTTTGACATTATTTGGTAGCAGAAGGTGATTATGGTCCCGTACGATCGCCCTCATGTGATGGAGGGCGTAGTAGGCATCCTTTTGACCGTCAGGCGGTTGCTTGACGCAGGGGAACATCGTATTGTGGGTGAACACGTGCCTGTCGTACCTACGAACTGGCCTCTTAAAGGTGCCTCCAGATGTGGTGTAGCCGGGGAGAGCATCATCAAGAACTTTCTTGATATTTGTGTAGTCTATCTTGGAGTCACGGCCCGGGTCGAAATACGTGGCCGTGGAATATTTCGGGCTTAAGAGGATGAGTGTGCAATGTGTGTCACTGCACAGAACACGGAATGTTAGAAAAAAAGAACGATCGAAATCTAAGAAATCATATGTTACAGGGCGGTGAGGGGATGACTTACTCGGGAAAGTAAGGCACGAGGAAGTTATCCTTATCTGGGTTTGCCAGAATGACGCCTTCGAGGTGTGAACTCGCGACTTGCCGGTCCCCAGCGCTGCCCAAGATCTTGGCACGCATGTAGAAGGGGTCGACTATCACGATGTCCGGGGTCAATGATCCGCATCTCCATACTCAGCGAAAACAGCCGAACGAAGGTGTAGTGCAGCGGATGAAGATCAAACATAGCAAAGATGTCATCAAACCGCAGGGCGATCGTACCCCCGATGGCGCCATCCACAAAGCCCTTGCCCTCTGGCACCTTGGCCACGGATACCGGGTATGCCACATCATTCTGGGAGAGACGCATCTTCTCCAAAGAAAGAACGCTGTCATGCAGACTCCGCATAGCACCGGTTGCAGCATTGAGCATATTTGTTGGTAGCATCACCCTACCCGCCACATGCACCCTCCTCGAGATATCCTGAGGTGAAGGTGGCCCGTCTTGAGCACGGATCATACTCGGTGTCGGCTGGCTCGTACCGGCGCCCTTGTTAGTCTTTCGTTTCCGTCCCTTCTTCTTGATCTGCTGTAATGGGACCGAGTTCTGCTCACAGACCACCTTCTTGAACGTGTTGGGGCTGATAATATTTCGCACCTCAGCTATCTAAGGCTCGGTGAAGGCGCGAGCTGGAGGCGTCTCCTGAGAACTGAACGCCAGACGACACCTGTTGCAATTGGATTTCTCCGCCGTACCAGCTAGATCGCGGTCGTCTTGGTTGGGTTCTTGAGAAGGAGTCCCGCCGAACTCGTCACCATACCCATGTTCGGCAAAGTACTTATCGACATTGGTAAATGTACCGTCGTCGTTGTCGTCGTCGTCCGGATCCTGTGCCATATGCATGTCCGGATCCTGTGCCATAGGGATGTCCGGCATGTCCGGTAGCGTTGCGACGTTCTTGCCATGGCGCGGCGCCGGCACGACTGGCGGTCTTGTCTGTGGGGTGGTGTCCCCCGCCCCCAAACTAATCTGGCTCTTCAGCCAAAGCAGGGGCCAGCTTAGGCAGGCGCTGAGGGTCATCAGATCATCTTCGTCGGCCCCGGTGGGTCGAATCGGAGGTAACAATTCGTCGCAGCCTGGCAGCACCCGAACCAGTTGAACCCTATACACGGTGGGTGGCATCGGTTTACCGTGGAACACGGGGTTTCCCGGTTGAACTATTTTGCCCTTGGCGACATCGACCAACTCGTCGTTCACGAAGTGCAAGAGAGTGCACGGAACATCGGCGGTGCCCTGCAAAAACATGTAGGGCGTCAGGGATGCCCAGTCAAAGGAAAAAGGAGATAAAGTCCTCGGATGAGAGGCTTAATTAGTTACCGTGATGATGTCGTCGAGCTCGGCTAATGTCGAGGCACCTCCAACGGCGGGCGTGCAACTAACGGAGGCGCCGCTTGCTGGCGAGGTGCCGGCCGGCGTACACCCGGGTGCATTAAGCTCCAATGCCCGTGCCGGCGCCGGAGACACCAATACCGCCGCCGCCGGTGACACCAATGGCGCCGCCGGAGACACCAATGTAGCCGCCTGCGCGTTTTGCGAGTTGTTGGCCGTGAAGCTGGGAATCGGGGGCACACCACGTGACAGGTGCGCCATTAGTGTGCATTTCATCTATAGCCCTTTTCCTAGTAGTGTCCGTCCCAGGGTATAGGCGTCGAAGAGATGCGACAAGGCAGTTTGCTGCCTCGATGTTTCTACCACCAGAGCTGTCATGATGCACGAACCTAGGTGGTTGTTGAGTTCCATTGAAAACCAGTAGGGACCAGTGGGTTCCGCCTACAGCTTCGTGTTTCTCATTATCATTGACCACAAACAGGCCAATATCAAGTGAGGTCAAATCAATCCCTTCATGCGAGAGGAAGGGGCAGTGCGCAATAAGCTGAGTAGTAGCAACATCAACAAACTGTATTGACGCACCTCCTCCGACCAAGTTTGACAAATGATGGAAGAATCTATTGATGTTTGTGCCGTCCATGTATAACCTATCATTTTCGAACATCATATGAAAATAACCTTGCTCATTGTAAAATCGAACGAGCCAATACTGCCTGGCCACGATCACGAAGACAATGTAGCGATCATCATATGTCACTCAATATTGTTGCTGGAGGTCAAATTGTTGGAAATATGCCCTAGAGGCAATAATAAACTAGTTATTATTATATTTCCTTGTTCATGATAATTGTCTATTGTTCATGCTATAATTGTATTAACTAGAAACCGTAATACATGTGTGAATATATAGACCACAACATGTCCCTAGTAAGCCTCTAGTTGACCAGCTCGTTGATCAATAGATGGTTATGGTTTCCTGACCATGGACATTGGATGTCGTTGATAATGGGATCACATCATTAGGAGAATGATGTGATGGACAAGACCCAATCCTAAGCATAGCACAAGATTGTGTAGTTCGTTTGCTAAAGCTTTTCTAATGTCAAGTATCATTTCCTTATACCATGAGATTGTGTAACTCCCGGATACCGTAGGAGTGCTTTGGGTGTACCAAACGTCACAACGTAACTGGGTGGCTATAAAGGTACACTACAGGTATCTCCGAAAGTGTCTGTTGGGTTGGCACGAATCGAGACTGGGATTTGTCACTCCGTATGACGGAGAGGTATCTCTGGGCCCACTCGGTAATGCATCGTAATAATGAGCTCAATGTGACTAAGTAGTTAGTCGCAGGATCATGCATTACGGAACGAGTAAAGTGACTTGCCGGTAACGAGATTGAACGAGGTATTGGGATACTGATGATCGAATCTCGGGCAAGTAACGTACCGATTGACAAAAGGAATTGCATACGGGATTGCTTGAATCCTTGACATCGTGGTTCATCCGATGAGATCATCATGGAACATGTGGGAGCCAACATGGGTATCCAGATCCCGCTGTTGGTTATTGGACAGAGAGCTGTCTCGGTCATGTCTGCATGATTCCCGAACCCGTAGGGTCCACACACTTAAGGTTCGATGACACTAGGGTTATAAAGGAAGTTTTTATGTGGTTACCGAATGTTGTTCGGAGTCCCGGATGAGATCCCGGACGTCACGAGGAGTTCCGGAATGGTCCGGAGGTAAAGATTTATATATGGGAAGTCCAGTTTCAGTCACCAGAATAGTTTCGGGGGTTATCGGTATTGTACCGGGACCACCAAAAGGTGTCCGGAGGTCCACCGGGTAGGGCCACCTGCCCCGGGGGACTTGATGGGCTGAATATGGGAGGGAACCATCCCCTAGTGGGCTGGTGCGCCCCTCCCCAAGGGCCCAAGGCGCCTAGAGTTGAAAACCCTAGGGGAGGGGGGCGCCTCCACCTTGCTTGGGGGGCAAGCCTCCCCTCCTGGCCGCCGCCCCTCCCCTCTAGATGGGATCTGGAGGGGGCCGGCCCCCTCTACCCTTCCTCTATATATAGTGGGGGTGTTGGGGCTGCCAAACACATGAGTTTGCATCTCTCCTGGCGCAGCCCTACCCCTCTCCCTCCTCGTCTCTCATAGTGCTTGGCGAAGCCCTGCTAGAGTGCCACGCTCCTCCATCACCACCACGCCGTTGTGCTACTGCTGGACGGAGTCTTCCCCAACCTCTCCCTCTCTCCTTGCTGGATCAAGGCATGGGAGACGTCACTGGGCTGCACGTGTGTTGAACGCGGAGGCACCGTTGTTCGGTGCTTAGATCGTATTCGGCCGTGATCTGAATCGCTTCATGAATGACTTCACCGACCGCGTTCTTGTAACGCTTCCGCATCGCGATCTTCAAGGGTATCAAGATGCACTCCCCTCTCTCTTGTTGCTAGAATCTCCATAGATTGATCTTGGTGATGTGTAGAAAACTTTGAATTTATGCTACGTTCCCCAACAGTGGCATCATGAGCTAGGTCTATTGCGTAGATTCTATGCACGCGTAGAACACAAGTTGTTGTGGGCATTGATTTTGTTCGATATGCTTACCGTTACTAGTCCTATCTTGTTTCGACGGTATTGTGGAATGAAGCGGCCCGGACCGACCTTACACGTACACTTACGTGAGACAGGTTCCCCCGACTGACATGCACTTGTTGCATAAGGTGGCTAGTGGGTTCCAGTCTCTCCCACTTTAGTCGGATCGGATTCGATGAAAAGGGTCCTTATGAAGGGTAAATAGCAATTGTCATATCACGTTGTTGTTTTGGCGTAGGTAAGAAACGTTCTTGCTAGAAACCTATAGCAACCACGTAAAAACTTGCAACAACAATTAGAGGACATCTAACTTGTTTTTGCAGCATATGCCATGTGATGTGATATGGCCAAGAAGGATGTGATGAATGAAATATATGTGATGTATGAGATTGATCATATTCTTGTAATAGGAATCACGACTTGCATGTCTATGAGTATGACAACCGGCAGGAGCCATATGAGTTGTCTTTATTTATTGTATAACCTGCGTGTCACTGAATAACGCCATGTAATTACTTTACTTCATTGCTAAACCGTTAGCCATAGTAGTAGAAGTAATAGTTGGCAAGACAACTTCATGGAGACACGATGATGGAGATCATGATGATGGAGATCATGGTGTCATGCCGGTGACGATGATGATCATGGCGCCCCGAAGATGGAGATCAAAAGGAGCAAAATGATATTGGCCATATCATGTCACTATTTTATTGCATGTGATGTTTATCATGTTTTTGCATCTTATTTGCTTAGAACGACGGTAGTAAATAAGATGATCCCTCACTAAAATTTCAAGCAAGTGTTCCCCCTAACTATGCACCATTGCGAAAGATCGTTACTTCGAAGCACCACGTGATGATCGGGTGTGTTAGATTCTAACGTTCACATACAACGGGTGTAAGCTAGATTTACACACGCGAAACACTTAGGTTGACTTGACGAGCCTAACATGTACAGACATGGCCTCGGAACACAAGAGACCGAAAGGTCGAACATGAGTCGTATAGTAGATACGATCAATATGAAGATGTTCACCGATGATGACTAGTCCGTCTCACGTGATGATCGGACACGTCCTAGTTGACTCGGATCATGTATCACTTAGATGACTAGAGGGATGTCTATCTGAGTGGGAGTTCATCAAATAATGTGATTAGATGAACTTAATTATCATGAACATAGTCAAAAGGTCTTTGCAAATTATGTCGTGAGCTCGCGCTTTAGTTCTACTGTTTAGATATGTTCCTAGAGAAAATATAGTTGAAAGTTGATAGTAGCAATTATGCGGACTGGGTTCATAAACTGAGGATTGTCCTCATTGCTGCGCAGAAGGCTTATGTCCTTAATGCACCGCTCGGTGTGCTAAACCTTGAACGTCGTTTGCGGATGTTGCGAACATCTGACATACACGTTTTGATGAGTACGTGATAGTTCAGTGTGTAATGTTAAACGATTTAGAATTGAGGCACCAAAGACATTTTTGAAACGTCGCAAAACATATAAGATGTTCCAAGAGCTGAAATTGGGATTTCAGGCTCGTGCCCATGTCAAGAGGTATGAGACCTCCAACGATTTTTCTAGCCTACAAACTAAGGGAGAAGATCTCAATCGTTGAGCATGTGCTCAGATTGTCTGAGTACTACAATCACTTGAATCGAGTGGGAGTTAATCTTCCAGATGAGATAGTGATGTTTCTCCAAGCTACTAGAGCTTCGTGATGAACTATAACATATCAGGGATAGATATGATGATCCTTGAGCTATTCGCGATGTTTGACACCGCGAAAGTAGAAATCAAGTAGGAGCATCAATTGTTGATGGTTAGTAGAACCACTAGTTTCAAAGAGGGCAAGGGCAAGAAGGGATACTTCATGAAACGACAAATCAGTTGCTGCTCTAGTGAAGAAACCCAAGGTTGAACCCAAACCCGAGACTATGTGCTTCTGTAACAAGGGGAACGGTCACTGGAGCAGAATTACCCTAGATACTTGGTAGATAAGAAGGCAGGCAAGGTCGACAGAAGTATATTGGATATACATTATATTAATGTGTACTTTACTAGTACTCCTAGTAGCACCATGGTAATAGATACCGGTTCGGTTGCTAAGTGTTAGTAACTCGAAATAAAAGGCTACAAAATAAATGGAGACTAGCTAAAGGCGAGGTGATGATATGTGTTGGAAGTGTTTCCAAGGTTGATGTGATCAAACATCGCACGCTCCCTCTACCATCGGGATCGGTGTTAAACCTAAATAATTGTTATTTGGTGTTTGGGTTGAGCATAGACATGATTGTATTATGTCTATCGCAATACGGCTATTCATTTAAGGAGAATAATGGTTACTCTGTTTATTTGAATAATACCTTCAATGGTCTTGCACCTAAAATGAATGGTTTGTTGAATCTCGATCGTAGTGATACACATGTTCATGCCAAAAGATATAAGATAGTAATGATAGTCCCATATACTTGTGGCACTGCCATTTGAGTCATATTGGTATAAAACACATGAAGAAGCTCCATGTTGATGGATCTTTGGACTCACTCATTTTTGAAAAGATTAAGACATGCGAACCATGTCTATTGGTATATACGCATGAAGAAACTCCATGTAGATGGATCATTTGGACTTACCTGATTTTGAATGAGTTGAGACATGCAAATCATACCACATGGGCAAGATGACTGAAAGGTCTCGTTTTCAGTGAAATGGAACAAGAAAGCAACTTGTTGGAAGTAATACATTTTGATGTGTGCAGTCCAATGAGTGCTGAGGCACGCAGTGCATATTGTTATGTTCTTACTTTCACAGATGATTTGAGTAGATTCTAAGTATATTTACTTGATGAAACACAAGTATGAATTATTGAAAGGTTCAAGTAATTTCAGAGTGAAGTTGAAGATCATCGTGGCAAGAGGATAAAATTTCTATGATATGATCATAGAGATGAATATCTGAGTTGCGAGTTCTGTACACAATTAAGACATTGTGGAAATTGTTTCAGAACTAACACCGCCTGGAACACCATAGTGTGATGGTGTGTCCGAACACCATAGATGCACCCTATTGGATATGGGGCATACCATGATGTCTCTTATCGAATTACCACTATCGTTCATGGGTTAGGCATTAGAGACAACCGCATTCACTTTAAATAGGGCACCACGTAATTCTGTTGAGATGACACCATGTGAACTATGGTTTAGAGAAACCTAAGCTGTCGTTTCTTGAAAGTTTGGGGCTACGACACTTATGTGAAAAAGTTTCATCCTGATAAGCTCGAACCCAAAGCGGATAAATACATCTTCATAGGACACCCAAAACAGTTGGGTATACCTCCTATTTCAGATCCGGAAGCAAAAGTGATTGTTTCTAGAAACGGGTCCTTTCTTGAGGAAAAGTTTCTCTTGAAAGAATTGAGTGGGAGGATGGTGGAGACTTGATGAGGTTGTTAAACCATCACTTCAACTAGTGTGTAGCAGGGCACTGGAAGTTGTTCCTGTGGCACCTACACCAATTGAAGTAGAAGCTTATGATAGTGATCATGAAACTTTGGATCAAGTCACTACCAAACCTCGTAGGTTGACAAGGATGCGCACGACTTCATAATGGTATGTAATCCTATCTTCAAGGTCATGTTGCTAGACAACAATGAACCTACGAGCTATGGAGAAGCGATAGTGGGCCAGGATTCCGATGAATTGCTCGAGGCCATAAAATCCGAGAGAGGATCCATGTATGAAAACAAAGTATAGACTTTGGAAGAACTACTCGATGGTCATAAGGCTATTGAGTACAGATGGATTTTAAAAGGAAGACGAACAATCATGGTAAGTGTCACCATTAAGAAATCTCGGCTTGTTGCTAAGATGTTTTCTGACAAGTTCAAGGAGTTGACTACGATGAGACTTTCTCACTCGTAGCGATGCTAAGTGTCTGTTGGAATTAGATTAGCAGTTACTGCATTATTTATGAAATCTTGCAGATAGGATGTCAAAAACATTTTTTCCTCGACGATTTTCTTGAGGAAAGGTTGTATGTGATACAACCAGAAGGTTTTGTCAATCCTAAAGGATGCTAACAAGTATGCAAAGCACCAGCAATCCTTCTAAGGACTGGAGTAAGCATCTCGGAGTTGGAAGATACGCTTTGATGAGATGATCAAAGATTTTGGATTTATACAAAGTTTATTAGAAACTTGTATTTCCAAAGAAGTGAGTGGGAGCACTATAGAATTTCTGATGAGTATATGTTGAAGACATATTGTTGATCAGAAATGATGTAGAATTTCTGGAAAGCATATAGGGTTATTTGAAAAGTGTTTTTCAATGGAAAACCTGGATTAAGCTAATTGAACATTGAGCATCAAGATCTATAAGGATAGATCAAAAACGCTTAATAGTACTTTCAAATGAATACATACCGTGACAAGATTTTGAAGGAGTTCAAAATAGATCGTCAAGAAGGAGTTCTTGGCTATGTTATAAGGTGTGAGTATTGAGTAAGACTCAAGACCTGACCACGGCAGAAAAGAGAGTAAGGACGAAGGTCGTCCCCTATGCTTTAGACGTAGGCTCTACTGTATGCTATGCTGTGTGCCACACCTAAAGTGTGCCTTGCCATGAGTCAGTCAAGGGGTACAAGAGTGATCCAGGAATGGATCACAGGACAACGGTCAAACTTATCCTCAGTAACTAGTTGACTAAGGAATTTTCCCAATTATGGAGGTGGTAAAAGAGTTCGTCGTAAAGGGTTACGCCGATGCAAACTTTGACACTAATCCGGATTATTCTGAGTAGTAAACCGGATTCGTATAGTAGAACAGTTATTTGGAATAGTTCCAAATAGAGCGTGGTAGCTGCAGTATGAAATAGAGATTTGTAAAACACACACGGATTTGAAAGGTTCAGACCCGCTCACTAATAACCTCTCTCACAAGGGAGATATGATCAAACCCCATGGGTGTTGAATTCATTACAATCACATAGTGATGTGAACTAGATTATTGACTCTAGTGCAAGTGGGAGACTGTTTGAAATATGCCCTAGAGGCAATAATAAAATGGTTATTATTATATTTCCTTGTTCATGATAATTGTCTATTGTTCATGCTATAATTGTATTAACTGGAAACCGTAATACATGTGTGAATACATAGACCACAACATGTCCCTAGTAAGCCTCTAGTTGACTAGCTCGTTTATCAATAGATGGTTATGGTCTCCTGACCATGGACATTGGATGTCGTTGATAACGGGATCACATCATTAGGAGAATGATGTGATGGACAAGACCCAATCCTAAGCATAGCACAAGATCGTGTAGTTCGTTTGCTAAAGCTTTTCTAATGTCAAGTATCATTTCCTTAGACCATGAGATTGTGTAACTCCCGGATACCGTAGGAGTGATTTGGGTGTACCAAACGTCACAACGTAACTAGGTGCTATAAAGGTACACTACAGGTATCTCCGAAAGTGTCTGTTGGGTTGGCACGAATCAAGACTGGGATTTGTCACTCCGTATGACGGAGAGGTATCTCTGGGCCCATTCGGTAATGCATCATCATAATGAGATCAATGTGACTAAGTAGTTAGTCGCGGGATCATGCATTACGGAACGAGTAAAGTGACTTGCCGGTAACGAGATTGAACGAGGTATTGGGATACCGATGATCGCATCTCGGACAAGTAACATACCGATTAACAAAGGGAATTGCATACGGGATTGCTTGAATCCTTGACATCGTGGTTCATCCGATGAGATCATCGTGGAACATGTGGGAGCCAACATGGGTATCTAGATCCCGCTGTTGGTTATTAGACAGAGAGCTGTCTCGGTCATTTCTACATGATTCCCGAACCCGTAGGGTCTACACACTTAAGGTTCGATGACACTAGGGTTATAAAGGAAGTTTGTATGTGGTTACCGAATGTTGTTCGGAGTCCCGGATGAGATCCCGGACGTCACAAGGAATTCCGGAATGGTCCGGAGGTAAAGATTTATATATGGGAAGTCCAGTTTCAGTCACCGGAATAGTTTTGGGGGTTATCGGTATTGTACCGGGACCACCAAAAGGTGTCCGGAGGTCCACCGGGTGGGGCCACCTACCCCGGGGGACTTGATGGGCTGAATATGGGAGGGAACCAGCCCCTAGTGGGCTGGTGCGCCCCTCCCCAAGGGCCCAAGGCGCCTAGGGTTGAAAACCCTAGGGGAGGGGGCGCCTCCACCTTGCTTGGGGGGCAAGCCTCCCCTCCTGGCCGCCACCCCTCCCATCTAGATGGGATCTGGAGGGGGCCGGCCCCCTCTCCCCTTCCCCTATATATAGTGGGGGTGTTGGGGCTGCCAAACACATGAGTTTCCATCTCTCTTGGCGCAGCTCTACCCCTCTCCCTCCTCGTCTCTCGTAGTGCTTGGCGAAGCCCTGCTGGAGTGCCACACTCCTCCATCACCACCACGCCGTTGTGCTACTGCTGGACGGAGTCTTCCCCAACCTCTCCCTCTCTCCTTGCTGGATCAAGGCATGGGAGACGTCACCGGGCTGCATGTGTGTTGAACGCGGAGGCACCATTGTTCGGTGCTTAGATCGGATTCGACCGCGATCTGAATCGCTTCGTGATCGACTGCACCGACCGTGTTCTTGAACGCTTCCGCATCGCGATCTTAAAGGGTATGAAGATGCACTCCCCTATCTCTTGTTGCTAGAATCTCCATAGATTGACCTTGGTGATGCATAGAAAATTTTGAATTTCTGCTACGTTCCCCAACACAAATAAATATTTTTTATACCAAAATTTTGTACTTATTTTTTTATCATACTATTTAGTTGGTATATTTAACCACATAGTTCAGTTGACCTTGCTAACCAATGTTCTTTATTATCAGTTGTAACATATATCACTGATCACTTTGTTTATACTAAATTTAATTTAAGTGATGTAACAGAAACTATATTTGAATGATTTTTGTGACAATTCCACAAATTATATAGTGCACAAATGCGTATTTGTATGTATGCCCATATGTTAATGTATAATTTAGTTTTATAAAAAATCATGCTAGAGGTTTCTAAAGAATAATATCCAACTAATATCTTAAGGGTGATGTTACCCAGTTGTTCATTAGGAGAGGGGTGGCAAGCGAACAATATTTGATAGGTGTTTTAGTTGTGAAGAAAAATCAAGCGACGACAGTTTTTAAACAAAAAATGTCTACTCTGAAGAGACTATCACCTCCTCAAAACTAAAAATGCCACCTAAAGCGTTCGCATGTGCCACCTCCCTGGCGAACGTTCGTCAATTATGAGCATCCTATCTTAAAGTGGTTTTTAGTGTATTACTAGATGTGCACGTCTATAGAACCTTCGTGTAAATTGTACCATTTGCAAATGTGTTGCCAGTTAGATTCTATAGCAAGTTCAACATATGCATGGTACTGAGATATCACTGATCCTCCATGAACATAATCATATAACCAATTTACTTATGATTACATACTGTTTGTTTATTTTGTACACTCATCTGGACGTTTGGTTTCATCTGGTATCTATTGTATACATGAGCTCTTGCATGTGTCTAAAATAAAAAAAATTCTATATGAGTTAACATAAAAATCTAATTTAATAGATTTCTGCATAACTTGCAGGACGTTCATTAGAAGGAGAGAGAGAGCCTAGAAAGCTAACTAACTTCTTTTATAAATTTTATGCTCAACAATAAAGTAGATTATCTAGATATGCAACTAGGTGGACAACCTATATGACAAGCACAACAAACCATGAGTCCAAGCTAAAGAGTAAACACAATATAACGAGCTTGCACAAAAGAAAATGATACAACCTGTGCTGAATGTTAGCCTGCAAATAGAATTGTTGATCATGTTCTTCAGTTTGGTAGCCCAACTAGGCTCCTCCCTAGGGGCAACTCAAAGTCACTATCACTGGGTTCAGCAAACACCTCATGCTCATCCTTAGTAATATGGGGCTCAATGTTGTTATTCTTCTTCTCTAGCTTCTTGGCGTCATCGACCACAAGTCTCTCAGGAGAGGTCAAAGGCACATTGGGCCTACGTAGCACTTTGCATTCAGAAATGCGATGATATAAGGTGCATTTCCTGTTCATCACCAAATAGAACATCTCATTCCACAAAAATGTGGGACATCAAGTGGCACACCTTTCCCCTTCCTCTTGTGAGTGTCAAGCATGATATCAACAAGATATCCATGAATCTGGTCCCGGATGCCCACCTTGGAATGAGAATGGAGCAGTAGATGCGGTGCATGATATCATAGAGTGGCTTCAAATCCTTTGAGTCAGCCATCACACCTCTCCCATGAATATATAGCTCACCAGAATATTATTGTCACTTGCCTGAGCCCTGTCATGCAGATGGAAACCCATAGGATCCTTAATATAGCCTTCACACTCATTTACTTGTTGACTTAGGGGATGCGACCCATGTAGGAAACAAGAATATCTTCTCTTTCGAACTATCGTGGTTCGAGAGGGAGGGTTTCATTGACCTTTAAGCCTGGGAATCAGTTAAGGAGACTAGAGGCCAATCGGACATAGAAAGATGGCAACATAAGAGTAGACATTTGCGTCAGTTCTTGAGTGGCTGGTAAAAAATGAAAGTGGCATATATAAAGTGGAAGAGGAAAGGCTTCTACAACTTATTAATGAGTTGGATCTAAAGGTTAATCAAGCATGCTAGACCTGAGTGGTCAGACTACTAAGATAGAAGCCGAGGAGAAATTATGAAACCTACTTCGAGAAGAAGAGATGAAATGGGCACTTAGAGCTAAAGTGCGGTAGGGTGATAATAACACACAATTTTTCCATATCATTGCGAATGGAAAACACAGAAAGAAGAAAATTGTTCAATTAGAACATGATGAGGGTACAACTAGGCCATGATAACCTAAAATTGTATATCTCTAACTTCTATAAAAAACCATTTTTGGAGCACCAGAGGAGAATTTTGTGTCGCTCAATGAGCACATGGTTGGGAATCTACCTCAGCTTGGGACTGGCGAGAATGAGATTTTGTCCGTGCCCTTGCTAGAGAAAGAGGTGTTTGAGGCGATAGCACAAATAAAAAATAATAGGGCACCAGGACTGGATGGCTTTCCAGCAGAGTTGTATAAAAGATGCTAGAGAATCATAAAGGGAGACCTTATGCCCATGTTCCATGATCTGTTCAATGGCCAACTATAGTTATTCCACCTAAACTTTGAAACGATAACATTGTTGCCAAAGAAGCAGGAGGCGGTTCATATTGAGTAGTTCAGACCGATTTGTCTGCTTAATGTGAGATTAATTTTTTTAGAAAAGTTGCTACAAATTGTGTGACGCAGATTGCACATAGTGTCGTACAACCGACTTAGATGGCTTTAATGACAGCCCGATACATACTAGAGGGGGTTATCTTCAAGAGAAACAAAATTTTCATGTTTGGAAGATTAAAGTACCATTAAAATCAAAATTTTCATGTGGTTTCTACACAAGGAAGTGATTCTCACTAAGGATAAATGGTCAAAGCGCAGATGAGAGGGTAGTAAATGATGTTGCTTCTATGATCAGCACAAAATTATAAAACACCTCTTTCTCAAATGCCCACGACACGCTCTTATAGCGTACAATACACATAGCCTTCAACGTCAGTCCTCCAAATAGTATTAACACATTATTTGGGACATGGCTAAATGGAGTTGAGCCCAAAATTGCGGCACATATTGGAATCGGAGTATGCACATTACTTTGCGCTATACGGAACTGCCGAAATAATGTGACCTTTAAGAGACAAACTCCTACATATTTTTTGCAGGTCATATACAAAGCAATTGCTTGGATCCGTACGTGGTCGTTACTCAGTGATGCGGAAGTCAAGGAGCATATGACTATTGGGTGCAACCATTTGAAGACGGTAGCACGGGATACTTACAACCGATTTGGATGGCGATCCAATATTATGCTAGGTGTTTAGTTATCTTGTCTGTTATTTGCTCGTTGGCGTACCTTTTATCATTATTGCTTTTCAGCTTCTCATGTGAGCTTGTGCCAAACTACGAACCTTGTTGTTTGTTTAATAATATGGTTGCATGCATCATATTGATGCAAAGACAGAGATGGGGGTAATACTACTTAAAAAACTTTAGGAGTTCGGTTTCATCCATTTTTGGTACTGCCATGCAAAGGTATGAATCTTTTTACTCCAGAGCATACTTATTCTAGAAAATAGAAAAAGAAAAAGAAAGTCTCATCCCGTCGTCGGCTGCATACTGGGTGTCAACAAATGTATGAGAATTCTCAAAGTTTCCACTGGTTAAAAATCCAGATAAATATAAGGGAAATGACTATTTTGAAAAAACACCACCCATTAGACCAAATCCCAACAAAATATCGTTCCTGGTAGTTTTCGACAAAGTACAGATGTCACACACACGTTAACCGCCGCCTGGCCCCAAAAACCGATAAAAAATCAAATCCTTGCAGGTTATGGTCTGCATTGACGACATCTCGAAGACAGAACGTGTTGGGGATATAACCCCGTGGTAGGACCCGCCCAGGAGGGGCTGAGTCATATTATTAGCGACTTATAATTGAAGGCCTAGTAAGGCTTAAGAAGACCGAAGGCGGCTTACAAGCAGGCTGTTGAAGGCCCACGACCCGAAGGCGACTCAAGACCCAAAGGTGTGAGCCGCCTGATGGTAGCTTTCTTAACAAGGCGAGGTGACTTAGATACAGGGTCGGCTATGTTGTGTGATCTGACCCGGACTGTTGTAAGCCGCTGGACCTCGACCTGTGTATATAAAGGCGAGACCCGACGACAGGTTAACTCAGGAAACAATTGATCGATACCTAGGTCAAGCGTATTCGCTCCCTTGTAATCGAAACTCAAGCAATACAACAAGAAGGAGGACGTAAGCTTTTACCTCGTTGTGAGGGGCCGAACCTGGGTAAAACCTTTGTTTTGTTTGTCCCGTTCAACTCCTTTAAGCCAGCCTACGTTGCGATGGCTCCACACCTAAGTCCTTTCACAAGGGCATCTGTCATGATAAAACCACGACAGTTGGCGCCCACCGTGGGGCCAGCGCACAGTGGTTTCGAGTTCTTGAAGGGCAGCTTCTCAGGAACCGAAGGGTATGCCATGGACTAGATGACTAAGAGTCGCCGTGGCAAGATCTACATCGACGATGCTGGCTGGGGCCCCGAGGCCGACTCAATTGAGTAAGGGTATCGGGTCCCCTTCGGCGGAATTTACGTCTTCATCGGCAAGATCGGCGAATCGGAGCCTGAGCCAGGCACGTGCATCAACATCATCGAGACGGCTAAGCGTGGGTGACCTGTCAGGGTTCAACCCGGCCAGAAGCGCGCTTTCGTTGGCTTTGTTCATGGGGCGGATCTTGAGGAAGGATCTATGTCTGGTGGAGAGACAGCCATCTATTCAGGCGATGAGTCCTCAACCGACAAAACCGAGTGAATCTATCAACTGCAAGACGACGGGCTTGGGGGCTATTTCGAGGGTGAAAGTATTTCGGACCCCTACGAGCCGCCGAGCGGGGCCGCTGTTTTCATGGCTGGCACACAACCAGTGTTAAACTCCTCAACGGCCGCGGCCATGACATCCGGTTCAACTGATATTGTGACGGCTGGGGCGAGCGGCTCTGCGCGTCGGCCAACTCAAGTCTTATCCGAACTCTTGGACGCTCTGGCAGCTTTATTAGCCGCAGAGGTGACTTCGGCGAATCAAGTGCAGCATAATGGGGAGGTTGCAAAGCTATGGGGCGAGGTGACCAAGGCCCGGGAGGACCTTGAGTCAGAGAGTATCAGGATGACCATTGAGCGAGCCGCCTTGGAGGTCGAGACGCAGCTGATAAGGGCAGAGGCTTTTTGTTTAAATATGGATCAGAACGCGTCAAATGCCATCCTTCGAAGGAGGCACCAAAGCCACTTGCCTTTGCATTTTGAGGGGCGAAACCTTTTTAATACACCCAGAGTAGGACAGATTAACCCGCCCGGTGTGACCCGGGCTGCTGAGGCACTTGTGACCAGGGAGGCGGCTCAACCTCGTGTGCTAGACCCACCTCGTATGGATTTGACCCCGCCTCAGCGGGTACTAACACCTTTTGGTAATTACTCCAACCCACCAGATGATGTGATTGCCGCAGCTTCGCGGTTGGCAGCTATTCCAATCGAAGGCGAGTCTACAGTTGCGATAGAGACCCGGAACACCGTGGAACTTCTTCAGATGATTGTGGCTCAATAGGCGGCTTACTCATATAGCCGTGAGCGAATTCACTCAACACCACACCAAGTTCGAAGTTACAGCCGGCGCATTGAGTCTCCAACAGTTTCCAATAGCAAACGATGTAGTAACCTTCCTCGCAATGATGACCCACCCCGTGATGATAACAATGCTCAGGCCCTTGTGGACCAGGCTAGAGCACGTCGTGAGGCGGAATTGGCGGCTCAATTAGCGGCTCATCAGCAGCTTCAGTTAAGCCCTTCTGCGCTGTGGAGGCTGGGATGACTTCTAGGATTGTTGGTGTACCGTGTCTACCGCCGGCTCTACTAATGGGCGTTTGCCCAAGGATTTCAAGAGCCCTTGTAAGGTGCCTAAATACATAGCAGATCTTCCACCCGAGGCTTGGATTGAGAGCTACGAGCTGGCTATGGAAATGTTGGATGTTAACGATGCCGTGTGTGCCAAATACTTCACCGTGAAGCTAGATGGGCCTGCTCGAACCTGGTTGAAAGGGCTACCCGCCAACTCCATCAATTCAAGGACTGATTTGAAGGCGCGCTTTATTCAATTTAAAGACACATGTAAGCATCCTCTGTCGATTATTGATCTGGACGCTTGTGTACACCGCGAGGATGAGTCGGCCCACCACTGGGTTTGCTGGGTTTCAGCTATTAACCACTTATCGGATAGCATTACAACCGGCTCTACTGTTCTGAGTTTAGAGAAGAATTGTCACTTCACACCCCTCAAGCAAAAGTTGGGGCGGCTTAAACGTCACTGCAATGACATGGGAGAGCTCATGGCGGCTCTCATCAAATGTGCCGACTCAGACAACACTAAGGACCCTGGGTCTGGTGAGGAGAAATCCAACAAGGGGAAGAAGAACGACAATGGTAAAGGTCAGCAGCAGAATATGACAGGACATAATCAGGGCAACCATTGTAAGTGCGAACCAGCCGACGGCAGGTCAGATTTCGTGGCTAACACCAATGCTCAGCATAAAAAACAGCGTCATAAGGGTAAGCTTGAGGACCAAAATTTAACCTGGAAGAACTGCTTAATATCCTTGCCCAAAGCATAGTCTGCCTAGCCAACCTTCGACTCATGCTTGGAAGGACGGTTTCATCATGAAAGAGTACAAGAATTCTAGTTTTAATCAGAATCATGGTGGTAACATTGGCCCACCCGGCTGTCCCACTGTATTGACTTGTTTGATGTATCTTATGTTTACCTTGGCCTCCTTGTATAAAGTGTCATGATTTTATCTTTTAATGGAAAAGTTGTATTTATTTCGAAATTGGCAATGGTTTATAGGTATCTCTGTTTACTACTCCCTCCATTCATAAATATAAGTCACTGTAGAGATTCTAATATGGACTACATGCAGAGCAAAATGAGTGGACCTAAACTCTAAAATATGTCAATATACATCTATATGTAGTCCGTATTGAAATCTCTAAAATGACTTATAGAAACGGAGGGAGTACTTGAGAGCAAATTGGCAATGTTTGAAGTGAAGCTTGATTTATTTTCTACATTTTGTAGAAGCAACTATCGGTTATTTGCAACTCAGTGGCGGGGCCTTGTTAGATATATTTGATTATTGTGTCAGTGTGCATCTATTTATTGTGTTGTGTTGTGTTGATTAGAGAGAGTTTTGACTCGGCGCTTCTTTGAATGTTACAGGAGAGAGCTTATCTATGTAAAGAACATAAAAGGATGGGATTCTTGGTTGTTACAAGCGACGCTCAAGGGAAGAAAACCTATGCGAGGAGATGGTGGACCTACATGTTTGATCTTTCAGAGGGCGAGAAGACGGATGGATAGAGCTTGTAGCAACACTTGATGGAAATGGAGCTTGTTTTATTCATGATGTAGGTACATTATTGCCATTTTGCTTGTCCCATCTCTAAGTAAAACAGTTGTAGTGCTTCCTACAAAGACAGATCAGAGTTAGGTGTATATTTAAAATTTGGTGTTTATGATGCTAGTGTGCTCTACTTGTTCATTAGTCAATTATGTACTTGTGGTGCATGCTAAATCAAAGTTCTTCATATATGTTTTTCTTGCCATTCAGAGTATGGAATTTGTTTATTCAGACTCACTTTATTGTAGTTTTCTTACCTCAAGATTCAAATTAGCAGTCGCCCTACTCAATTGGCGAGGACGACCCTGAGCTGACTAGGCAGACATGGACTCCGATGAACCTTGACCTCGACTGTCCACATGACCACACAAGGTCGATCTCTCTCCACTGTGTGTGTTTTCCCCCCAATTATGTGTTACTCTACTTTGCCTAAATCTCGTGGTTGGTTGTGATGAGCTAGAGACCTGGAATTGTCGACAGGGAGCTGTCAATTAATTCTTCCTATTGAGCCATGCTAGCTAGACCGTAGGAAAATGTTCTATCAATTAATTAGGTGATTATCCTGCTATCGTAGAGGTTTTCATTTTTTTGTCTGCGTGGTTGTTTGTGAAACCACAAAATGATGGTGAGGTGAGGTCCGACCTGGGTTTGTGGTTTTGGTTTCATGTTCATCCCACTAGCTTAGCTTGTGTAATTTTGCCCTGCCTCCCGATGAGGAAGGGTCCTTCCTATATGCATGAGGTCCTTTCTGTATGAGGAACTTTGATAAACCAACGATAGTAATATGGATCGGAGGGAGTAGTTCAACTTTGGTTCCTTCTAATTCGTTCACATCATATCATATTTGTTAATGTGTTGTGTCCTAGCTTGATTAAGCATTTAATTGTCTTGTTGTATGTTTAATTTAACATGACATCAAGTTGTATTAGCTCTTCTTGCTGTTGTATGTGCACTCCGGCTTAGCATGGTTGTGCTTTCAAGTATAAACGATGAAGTAGAATAGTTCATCTTCCGTGAAAGAAAATTACCATATCTATAGAGGATCCTTTCCGACTCTAGAATGTTTGAGTGTACTGTATCCTCATGGAAAAATAGAAGAGTCTCTCTGGCTTTGGTAGTCATTATGCACACGGATAATCCTTTGTCTTTTTTGTTGGTTTGTGTATGTGTTCTTGTTGGGTTCTAATGTAGTTTCAAGAGATGCATCTTGGTAAAAACGTCTCATTTGTATTTCAGTCTAGGATGTCACTCCTCGATGGGTGTTGTTGGTAGTATTTGGTAGCATTCTAGTTTTGTTTTGCGGGAGAACATACCCCTGGAGATGTTAGCCCCTGACCACCACGATTGACTGCTACCGACGATGCGGGGTGATCCATTCATTTTACATTCAATTCCTCGATTCTCATTTCAAATCCTTGGAGCGGTGGCGGAGATTGTATTAGTTATTCAGAGAGATCGATTCGTACCCAGGTTCAACTAGTAAGCTTGAGTACTTGTGCATGCATATTGTCCCTTTTGAGCAAATGAAGGCTCCATTAGAAACTTGACTAGTTCATGTGTCTTGTCCCTTTTGAGCAAATGATTGTCTTGTTTGTCTGTAACCATGTATGTCTCTTGTGATCCTTGATGCAGGCCTTCTGGCACCAATTCAACTACAGTAGTCGTATTGATGGGGCAGTAAGTGGCCTGGCAAAGCTGGTAAGCAATTGGTCACGCCTTAGGGCATCTCTAGCCGTTTGGCCTCCCAGGGCCATTTTTTTCACCGGCGAGAGGTGAGTCGGCGGAAGTTTTGGGATGGGGGCTTGTTTATTCCCAGCAGTCCCCCACGCCATGTCTTTTCCTTGCTTCTGATTGGTGCACGCCGCAGGCTGGTTTTGCTCCATCCATGGTCCCGCCGCATGCACATGGGAGAAAAAGAGAGGGGAGAGGAGAGAGAGAGAGAGATCCAATAGCCCCATAGTCAGCCATGCAAAAGAGTACCGGCGGCGTCCCCAGCTGCTCCCCAGGGGGATGGGTTTGGGGTGGGTTCGCCGGTGCTATAATCCGGCAAAAAACAAGCTCTTGGGGGCATGACCGGGACATTTTTCTTTCACCGATGTAAAAAAAGTGGTCCTGGGGGGTTGTTCGGAGGACGGCTTGAGATGCTCTAAGGCGGCTGATAGTAGTTTTTCCTGTTTGTTTTTCTAGATTTTGTGCCCTTTTGGTGATCATTGCTTCTATTTTATAATGCAAGGCATCTCTACTTCAAGTCAATGTCTCGCTTGATAGTGTCATCCATTTAATATGCTAGTCATGCAAGGTCATATGAATGGTTTGAAAACTTTAGTGATGGAGGATTCTAGGTCTAAGCATTCACTGTTTTGCCATCAGCTACAACTGACACTAGTTGCGGTTGCAAAAACCATGAAAATGTTGTATGGTTGTTTGAGTGGATGGGTCATCCTATCCACGATAGGATGTTCTTTCAAGAATAGGGATGGGCTTCACGAGAAACAAGCAAAGAACATTGACGAGGCTTGAAAATGGGTGAACTTGGAACCAGGAGAGGATTGTATCAAGAACTTGGGCTTATAAGAGCTGGTGGTACTCGATGGGGTTCCCATTTGAACTCTCTCTTGAATATGACCGTCATCTTTCCCTCGGCAATTGAAGTCATTGACGCTATTGCAGAAAATGGACCCAAAGCTATTGGTAGGCTTAAAGCAAAAGGAGTGCTGAATATGTTGCACGTCATGAAGGTTATACTTGTGATTACAAATGATTTGAACACCTCTTTGAAATGGAAAGAACAAGAGGCTGTCAATGTTGTTTCATATCTTGGTACAACTAAGAGAAGGCTACACGATATGAGAAATGAAGGCTGGGAAGATATGTTTACCAAAGTTATCGAGTTTTGCATCAAACATGATATTTCACTTCCAGATGTGGATGCCATGCATGTTCCCCGAGGATCAAAGTCTAAGCGAATAACCCATATTGATGGCATATCAAATGAGGATTACCACCGAAGTGTCATGTATACTATCATTGAGCTAGTGCATGTGGAGCTTCATGACCGTGTCAGTGAAACCGACACTACCTTGCTTCTCGGAATGGGTTGTTTGGATCCTTCAGGTACTTTCTCAAAACTTTGACAAGGATTTTTTTTTGGCCGTGACTCGTTTATATCTCAAGGATTTTGTTAGTGAAAGCAAGGTCGAATAACTTAGTTGCCAATTTGATAACTTTGTCGCAAACAACCTTTCTCTGGTGTTTCCTTTTCTGAATCTAGTATTGGTTCTACGGTCGCCGCTGCAACGGTTGAGAGAGCATTTTCTGTGATATATATCAAGTCTGATTCGCGCAACAGAATTGGTAACGAATTTTTATCCCATTGTTTGAATACTATTTCAGTCGATTACTACCAAGGTCACCATGCATACCTATCAAGATTTTCATGATCATGGGGGGTGTTACCGTAGATTTTCTTTACAATGGTGATTACCGTGACGTACTACTGTACTGTTTATTGTAATGATAAATTATTTCAATGCTGATCGAGCCACTAGCTTATAAATTTAAAGCTTGACCCCACATAGTTTGAGTCCTGCGCCGCCGTTGTGCATAGCACAGGACGCCATTCCCATTTCCACCCGGCGCTCGCTCTTCCCCCGTCTCTGCTCCATTTGCTACGAGCTTCTCTCCCACGAACGATGGGCTCAGCTTCAGGTGATTCACCGGAGAAAATTCGAGATATATGCATGGTTCCCACGTCCAGTCGCACGGCCTTGCATGCCGTGCGCGCACGCACAGATGACAGTAGCAGGGAGCATCTGCTGGACGTCGCCGATGGGCCCAAGATACGGGTGCGCGGGCTGAGCCGGCGGTCGGAGGCGACCGGCGAGGCGATCCTGCGCGGGGTGGACCTGGACGTGCCGCGCGGGGCGGTGATGGGCGTCATCGGCCCCAGCGGCAGCGGCAAGTCCACGCTGCTCCGCGCGCTCAACCGCCTCTGGGAGCCCGCCCCCGGCGCCGTGGCCCTCGACGGTGCCGACATCTGCGGCATGGACGTCCTCGCGCTCCGGCGCAAGGTCGGCATGCTCTTCCAGCTCCCCGTCATGTTCGACGGTACGTACCTGTAGTTCTGTACACAGTCACGCCCCTGCTTTGTTGCTGAAATTCTGACTCAGAATTGAAATGCTCGGATTGGTTTCCCCAAAGCATGAACTGATTAGAGCTGATCCGCTGCGATCTTGGCTTAATTACTGTATATCAGGTAATTAGTCCATGGTTGGAAATTAGTGGGAGATGATGATGAAGTGGGGGACATCCCTGTCGAGATTAGTACGTAACAAAGTTGAGACAAACAGATTGCTTGTGCCAAAAGTATCGTTCTGTGATTCCAGATTCCAGTAGTGGGCGGGGATGATTGGAGAGAGGTTTCAGGTTCTTTGAACTTCATGACAAACTCAAAACCATAATCCTACGTCATCTGAAAACCTACTCGTAAGTTTGAAGTATTTTTACTTATGATGATGCATGGCAATGCAATGACATTTGTTTATTTATTATACTTTAGAGGGAGGTGATATCAGGGGTGATTGATCCATTGACAAAGTTAAGCCGAATCTTGCTTTGAAAATGCGACTGGGCACCCACATTTTCCATGACTTCATACTGGTTAAGACTGAAGAGAACATATTGACTTTAAAATGTCCATGTCCAATCGGATCGTCCATTCTGCTACGCAATTGCACCCCTTTGCTAGTGTCATTTGAATACCACGTGCATACATAATGTCAGCTGTCAGTGTACCGGAGGTAGACTTTTAGATGACTGACATGTGAACTCTGATTGCATCCAAGAGGAACAAGAGGCCTCTGAATGAATTCTGTTTGTCTTTCCCTGTGGTGCTCCAGGGACAGTGGCGGACAACGTGCGGTACGGGCCACAGCTGCGGGGCAAGAAGCTCACGGAAGCGGAGGTGGAGGGCCTGCTGCGCCTGGCCGACCTCGACCCCGCCATGTCCTCCAGGCCGGCGTCGGAGCTGTCCGTCGGCCAGGCGCAGCGCGTCGCCCTGGCCCGCACCCTCGCCAACGACCCGGAGGTGCTGCTGCTGGACGAGCCGACGAGCGCGCTGGACCCGATATCCACGCAGAACATCGAGGAGGCCATCGTGCGGCTCAAGGAGACGAGGGGTCTCACGACGGTGATCGTCTCGCACAGCGTGAAGCAGATCCAGCGAGTCGCCGACCTGGTCTGCCTCGTCGTCGACGGCGAGGTCGTGGAGGTGCTCGCGCCGTCCGGCCTGGCCGGGGCCAAGCACCCCGTGGCCCGGCGCTTCCTGGAGCTCAGCTGAATATGTTTGTTTCGTTGCCGAGACCGTCACCGACCTTTGCTTAGCTCGGAATTCGGACTCGCTACGGCGAGGAATGTTGCGTGCGATTTGGTGGAGTAAATTACGCAAAACCATATACCATATATAGGACCGGGCTTGCCTGCGGCCGCTTGGTGCGACCATCCGTGCCATGCAGCCATCGCACGGCTGTGCGTGCACCCCCTCCCGCTCCAGATTTTCTCATCCAAAAAGAAAAACAAATACACACCATAATACCGATTCCTTTCCATAATACTCTCGTCATTAAAACTGAACAATGAACCAAAGGATATAATCACAATCACCCGCGAAACAGATGCACAGAATACACGAAAGCGCGCCAAAATGCAAAATATGCTCATAGGAGGCGGCCGGCGGAGTTGACCTACAGTCTTAACGCACACAACAATCCTGGGCGAAGCACAGGGATTCTTCTTTTCTTCTCTTGAATTGTGCAGCAAAGGAATCCGCGCCTCTGATGGCTTCTCCGAGGAGTGGTCCGGCGAACCAGGAGGGTGCCGATCAATCTGACGCATCAAAAGTAGTAAATCTCACTTAGTTCTTCAAGGTCAAATTCTCTAATTTCTTTGTTTTGAACCATTGCAGGAACACAGGCCGCAATGCAAACAAATATGATTGTCAAAAAGATTGACTTACCATGCACCCTTGTGGAACTTGTACAACAAAGCGTGGCCAGAATCTACAGATCCAAACAGCGACGGAAAATTAGTTTATTCTGCATTTAGAAAAAGAAAGCAGTACCATGTACAGTACCCCTAATTCACATTTAATTGAATGTGCGGACATTCTTGTAGCATCTCTGATTTCAGTTCATGGAAAGCATCCACTACAGTTTTTGTATTCAGTGCATATAGTTCCTGGGAAATATTAACTAAATCGAATCTTAATTGATATATGATCTGCAGGAAACCGCAGTAGATCACACCGATGAAAGGGTACCAAAGCTTGGCATGCAATTTTTATCTGAAGAGGAAGCGTATTTATTTTATAACAACTATGCTAAAGCTATCGGTTTTAGCATCAGAAGAAGCAGTGGTCATAAAGTACCAAACTCTTCTACACTGCAGCAACGGACATTTACATGCTCTCGTCAAGGTATGGGTTACTTTTAATTTGTTTTGATTGTAATCACTACTTTATGCTCTAAGACAATTATACTACAACTTATAGGCCATCGTCGGGAAGATAAAAGAGAGGAGACATTCATTTACAGTAGGCCTGAAACACGATGTGGCTGTGATGCCCGTATGAAGATTAGCCTTAGAAATGGAGTTTATTATGTGTATGAATTCGAGGGGGCACATAATCACAATCTTGCTCATGGAATCATGGCCCAATACCTGAGATCCCAGAGAAAAGTGACAGAAGCACAGATAGCAAATGCAGAGATCGCAAAGTCAGTAGGTATCTCAAATAAAGCAACAATCGATTTGATGGCCAAAGAAGCATGTGGGAGTGAAAACCTTGGGTTTATACCTCAAGATATGAAAAACCGTTTGTACTCAAAGAGAACAATAAAAGCGAAGGTAGGTGACACCGGGGGAGTATTAGAATACATGGAGAAAAAGGTCTCGGAAGATGTCAACTTTTTCTATTCAATTCAAGTGGATGAGGATGAATTGATAACTAATATTTTTTGGGCTGACTCCAAAATGGTTTCAGACTATGCGCTATTCGGCAATGTTATATGCTTTGACACCACATACAGGAAACTAGATGATGGACGTCCATTTGGTTTGATTGTCGGGGTGAATAATCATCAGAAAACTGTTGTCTTTGGTGCTGCATTTCTCTATGATGAAACCGCTGCAAGTTTTGGTTGGCTTTTCAGAACTTTCCTAAAAGTTATGTCAGGAAAACATCCACGTACAGTTCTCACCGATGAAGATGCGGCAATGGCAAAGGCAATTCGTGAAGTCTTCCCTCACTCTCACCGTAGACTTTGCGTGTGGCATATGAATCAAAATGCTTGCAAGCACCTGGCCGGAGTTGTTGACGAAGAAGTTCAATGCTGATTTTCAGCACTGTATATATGATATAAAAGAGGAGGATAAATTTGTAGGTGCATGGGATAAAATGATTGACAAGTATGGACTATGTGACAATGAATGGCTGCAAAGGCTATTTGAGAAAAAGGAACAGTGGGCACTAGTGTATGGTAAAAATACGTTCGTTGCCCACATGAGCACTACCCAAAGAAGTGAAAGCATGAACAATGAACTAAAGAGATACATTAGTATTAAATATGACATGCTTACTTTCTTTGAGCATTTTGAATAGCTAGTTTTGGATAAAAGATGTGAAGAGGTGAAGTATGACTTTAAAGCAACACAGACTACTCCCAAGTTGAAGGCTGAATCTAGCTATATGTTAACACAAGCTGCAGCTACATATACTCCAGCAATATTCAAGATGGTTCAAGATCAAGTGCTTCGGACTCTGAACTATGACACATTGCTTTGTGATGAAAGTGACACCAAGATGAAGATTTATGTAGTAAAATTTCATGGCACACAACGTGAACATGTTGTTAGATTCACACCAAAAGAAGAAAAGGTTAGCCGCAGCTGCAAAAAGTTTGAGTTTGCCAGAATCCTTTGCTCTCATTGCCTAAAGGTACTTGATATCAATAATATCAAGCATATTCCAGGAGAATATATTTTAAAACGGTGGACAATTGATGCCAAAGTTCTAGATATAACAAGCAAATGCAACCCGCATGAGAACCTAAAAGCAAGAATGTCTAATCGCTATAAGGAATTGTGTAGAATGTTTGTGAAAATAGCTGCTCGTGCAGCTGAGTCACAAGAATCATACAATAAGGTTGTTAAGTGTGCAGAGCAATTAGCACAAGATGTGAAAAAATGGTTGAAGATTAGAGTTGATCTAGATTTGGTTAGCATTGATCTAGATTTGGATAACTCATGTACTAAAGAAGGTACAAACTATACTAACAATAATTGCCTAGACTATTGTAAAACAAAGTATGATATTTATCATTATAGTGGCAGGTGTGAATATACCATCTAGTAGGATTTCAAAACATGGTGAGGGGCTTGCAAAACCAAAAGGTATGAAGGTCAAGGAGAAGACCGTCAAAGGATCAAAAAGACCCATTGGCGGATTTGAGAAAGCAACTTCAAAAAAGAAAAAGAACACATATGATAGTGTACAACAAGAGACTCATGGCCCGTCAATGGTATCATACTTCGTCTCATTGTGGCTTATAAAACATTCAATTGTACTAGCCTTTCTCTATCAAATTTTACAGGGCCCTTTGGAGAAACAGACTTTGAAAAAGAAAAAGAACAATAATGATACTGTACAACTACAACCTCATGGCCCCTCAACGGTACAACATTGTCACTTGTTTCTTTTAAAATCTTCAACTGTAATGACCTTTCTCTATCAATTTCAACAGGGTCCTTTAGAATTTTTCGGGAACCAAATGGGTGCATATCAATTACCCGACAACACTATCGTAAATGCTTCAATGCAACCATCAGTTGGTAACATCCCGATGCCACCACAGACCCACCAACTGTTGATGGGATTCCAACCATACAACACAACAGTGGTAGAAGCAATCCACACTTTCAAGTTTTCATTTTTTTCAAACTTCATTGAAATTGAACTTTGCTACTTTGTGCATAGTGTCATCCCACAAACCACATGTACGCCTATTTACAGCAGCAGAACTCTGCTCTGAATCCCTCCCTGCACGAGACCATTTGGGAAAATCAAAGCTTCTTTCTTCAACCAAATCAACATCTATCCTAAATGGTACAATGCAGCCATCAATTGGTCAAACCATGTCAGTGCTACCACAAAGACAAGAACAACAAAATACTCTACTGGTATAACATTCCACCCTTTCTACTTTTCCAATTTTGTAAACTTCAATGAAACTGAACTTTGCTACTTTGTGCACAGGATTATCGGACAAACCACACGTACACCTATCTACAACAGCAAAACTTGGCTCTGGATCCCTCTTTGACAGAGAATATTGGAGCCTCTAAATATAGTTCGATGACATGACAAAATCAAGGCTTACTTCTTGAACCGAAGGCGACATCTATTATAAATGCTACAACACAACCATCAGTTGGTCACACCACCCTGATGCCACAGACCCAAGACCCACACAATACTCAAGGGGCCAATAGCTCCTGTGCGACGTTTTTGATGTGAATTTGCTTGAGTGCGACGTTGTTCGAGTGAATGGCTGTGATGCGACACTTGTCGCGTGTAAATAGCTCCAATGCGACATGGCTCTGTTTAACCGTGAAATAAAAAACACGAGGGTTAGCGATTTGAGTTATGACACGCGGGACCCACCAGTTACTCGCATGCGGATGGGACCCACAACTTATCCACACAAGCATGCCCATGCTCATTAGCGTGCCCCGGGCCGAGCCAGCCCCATGCCAGTATCCTGCCCCTCCATTGCTTACCCTGCCCCTTTCCTTTCCCACCTTCTTCTTCCTCTACTCCGGCAACGAAGCGCGCCGCCCGCGAGTGATGTCTAGCTCGACTTCAGCCACCCGCCAATCATGGACGCAATATGGTCCATTGCCGTTGACAAGATGCCCCGATTGCCCACGCATGGAGCCTCTCAAGCGTTTGACTTGTGTGAGGGAAGAAAATGGCAACCGTGGGCGCGAGTTTGTGAAATGTTTGAGCAAGCCACAGCCGGGGCAGGTTAGATCTGTGTTCTTGACCAATTCTATGGTCTAATTTCTCCCAATTTATTTCTTTTTCCCTCGAATTAGGGCGGTGGATCTGGGTGGTGGATCTAGGATTCATGCGCCGCCGGCCCCCCTGTTTTCAGGTTTTGAAGAAATGTGGGCATTTTGAGTGGCTCGGTGAATATGTTGAAAGGTTGAAATTGGAGGGATCAACCCCAACCCAAGAGCTCAATTTTGGGGGTCGGCTTGCCGTGGAACAAGCCCCCAATTTGGCGGACAGAGCCGATCCGATGATGCACAGTGCAGAACTGAAGTGTGAATTGATGAAAATCGGCAAGCAACTAAAGCATCTGATCGATTTGAAGCAGCAAGCAAATAAGATGGCGGGAGCATTTTATGGTTGTGTCATTGCTTTGGGTTTAGTTTACTTGATGTTCATCAATCGCTAGAATTTGTTATAGTTTCAGTTAGTTAGTCAGCTAGTTTCAGGGGTGCCCAGTAGTCTAAGTTAGCCAGGGATCATTTGTTAGATGAACTTGAATTCGTGTGAAGCAAAACTTGCTTGAATTATTGTACTGATATTCTCAGGGGCCCTATTCAGTGTTCATGCTCTGTTTCCTCTGTTTTTGTTCTTCAGTTAAGAGAGTACACACAAATTCAATTTCTAGTAAAAAAACAAAACTGGGCTGCCGAATAGATGTTGGGCCGTGAGAAAATGGGCCCTGAGAAAATAACCATGCCCAAAATAGAGACCAGCCCGCCCGCGTAGGGGCACCAGCCCACCCGCGTAGCGGCACCAGCCCACCTCTAACTTCGGCAAATAAAATGTTACTTATTTTTACTTTGGCCTTTTTCTTGCACTAAATTTTGTGATGGATCATTTTTTGATGCAATAAAACCAAATGTTAATTGTTTTTATGCATGTCTACGGTTCCATGAACTAAATGAGTTGCATGAAGTAAATTAGTTTGCATGGGGCTCCTAGTTGCATGGGGCTTGCATGTCCATGGTTTGGCCAATATTTTGAAGATGGTGGGTGTGTGGTGAGATTGAGGTGTAGCAACCCGGGCTCGTAGAAACCCATAGCAATACACAAATGATAAGCAAGAACAACCCATAGCAATCTTCAAATAATAGCACGAAACACACAATATATATAGTAGCATAATGATTGCAACCCATAGTTCCACGATAACCTTACAACTCCATGATAGCCTTACAACTTAAAATACTAATACAACTTAATAATAGTAGCATAACGATTACTACTTAAAAAAAACTAATACGATAAGCTAGATAGATCGGGGGGCACCAAACGCGGGTTCTTCTTTGGGCTCTTCTTCTCCTCCTCCTCCGGGGGAACAACGCCACCTCGCTCCTCCGGGCGCCGTCCTTCACTCCTCCCCGTTGTTGATGGGGTACGGGAGCGTGTGCATAACGCCGTTGTTGGGGAAGATGCTCTGGAAGTCGGTGAAGATATTGTAGGTGGTGAAAGCTATGAACTCACAACCAACCCAATACGCTCGCCCGAGGAGATGGAAAGCATCGAAAGGGTTAGTGAACATGGCGAGGATCCCAACCACAACGCCGTTGTGGTTGACCTCCTCAACATGGTACATCCGAGGAGAGCCGCGGGGGAGGTGGCGGAAGCCGGCCGCAAGGAAGAACTCAGTTAACTCCCTTGCGCCCCTCCACCTCGAGATCGCCCAAACCCTAAGGGTTCTCTCTACATACACTCCGGCCGGGTAGAGCCTTTCCGGCATGGTTGGGGGGAAGCGGTAGGTGGGGGCGGTGTACTGCATGGTGGCGGGGGGCGTGGCTCAAGTGCTCAGTCGGGTTTTATGGAGAAGGAAGAAGAAGGGGAGAGGAGGCAGAGGATGGGGTATGATGGATGAGGAGGGAGAGGACGATAGTGCCCGGCTTAAATAGCCCAAGTGCGACGTGGTTTCACCCCGTCGAAACCCTAGAATTAATGGGGGGTTAATGGGCGGGCAACGTTTGGTGGCGCCCCATGAAAGTGTGTACACGAGCGTGGCCGTGGGAAACGGACTGCGACGCTTCTGTGCCACCGGTCACGGGTCAAGGGGGACGGGCTCACGCACGCGTCTGTGCCGTCGTGGGTCAAGGGGACACGCCTTCCCCGGGTTCTCTGCGTGTGCCTCCCGTGCATGCATGCCGTTGCCCATTAATTTGCTCATCTTGCTAGGGCCTGGCTAGAGGGCAAGGTTCGGTCGATGGGAGACGTGACAATAATGGACGCCTTCTTTTGCCCATCTTGTAACGGGCAGCATGCCATTTGAACTGCATCGATACCCACATCGATACCCCATGCCAGTATTGCGTCCTCAAAGGGGAGCACGCCATGCACAGCGTGCACACCACGCCATGCAGCGTTGGCTTTTTGGTTGTCTTCATCAGGCTGCTGCATTGTGGCCGGGTGCATGCTTTGATGCGACGCTGCATCGGTTCTAATGGTAGGCATGCGACAGCTTACTGCGTTGATAGGGGTGGCGGAGCAGGGCTACATCGAGGCATGCATGCAACGCACGGGCGCAGTCCTGCGGGTGGGCATGCATGCTGCGGGTAGGCACGGGCACGCATGCAACGATGGAAAGGGCACTGCGTAGGCGTGGTCCATGCACCGCGTCATCTCTTGCCGTTGGATTCGAATGAACGGTCCTGATGCTCCAACGAGAGAGGCTGATCCAAACCCCACCGCGTCAACCAATCAGCGCGTCTCATGCGGATCGCTGCACACTGTAGCTAACCCTAGCGCCTGATCTCAACCGTCCACGCACAACGATCAACGACCAGGTAGTGTGCGGGGTTTTGAGGGGTTTTGAGAGGGGTTTTGAGGGGTTTTGAGAGGTTTTGACTGATTAGGGTTGAGCATAACTAATTCTAAAAAAATCAAAAAAATATAAAACTTGCGCACTTAGTCTTATTATGTCGTATTGTAACGAGAAAAAAAATATAAATATGGTTTACATACATTTTTACGAAAAATCCTTCACAAAATTGTCATTCCTCAAACAATGTAGTATGGAGTTCAAGGGAGAGAGTAGTGGGCACCCGAGAGTAGGTGGAGTTTTGAAAATGAAAAGTGTGAAAACCTCACCAAAACTTCATTTTGGATTGACTAAGAAAGATCTGAACTTACTTTTCTCATTTTCATGTTTTAAACTTGTTTTATATATAATTTTCTATTAAACCTTGTTTTTTCAAAAAGAAATGAAAAAAATAGAAAATTAATTCAATAAATAGTGAGACTTTAGATTTACACTATATAGGTAGAATAGATGTGTAGAAAAATTATTTGGCTGGTTTAGACAAGGTGCCAAAAAAACTTGCTTAAATATGAGGCCTTTTACCCTACCTTTGGAGGTCATTTGAAACACACTTTTCATGACTATGAGTTCAACGGGCAGTTCAACTTACCAAAAGGGCTCGGAATGATCAGCAAGCAAACATATTTCAGTTGAGGTACTTTAGATAGCACTAAAACATCAATAGCCCAAATTTAAATTTAAATTTAAATTTAAATTTAAATTTTATTTGGCTGGTTTAGACAAACAAGTTCGAATAGAAATATGGGGATACATAGTGACTACCAGTACGCACCAAGTTACAAATATTATTACATGCCCCAAATTTTCAAACTGTTCTCTGTTCTACTTCTTCCTACCACATCGTGTGCCCTTCTTCGCCTTAGCCCTTCTTATTTTTGGTTCTACTACACACACAAGTTCACTGATCATCTTGGTTTTCTTCACTGGTCTTTTCAACACCTCGCCAATACCCTCGTGATCAGTGTCTTCAGTCTCAATGTTGACACCAGTTTCAGTTTCTTTGGTGTGTACCTCAACATGGGTTTCTTCAGTCTGAACCTCGACACGCTCAGGTTCAGTTTCTTCAGTCTGAACCTCGACACGCTCAAGTTCAGTTTCTTCGGTGTGCACCTCCACATTAGTTTCTTCAGTCTGAATGTTGACTGCAGCATGATTTTCTTCAGTCTGCTCAGGCTCAGGCACACTTCTCTTCTTTCTACCGCCATTGACTCTTGCTTTTTTTGTTGGCCAACACTGTTCAACAACAAGGGGCTGACTTGCTCGCTTCCTCCTGTGCAGAAAATGTTATAGATATAGTAATTGGAAAAAAGCACCAAATCAAAACAAAGACAAATAAACAAGAACATACTTTGGCTTATCAGGAGTGTAACGGCATTTGACAGATCCCACTCTGTGCCCAAGTTCCTGGCACAACTTGCATCTGTTTTTGTTACCTTTTTGGGCCCTTTTTGGCTTTTCATCTTTCTTTCCCTTCTTACTACTCCCACCTTTCTCAAACCATGCCTTGAATCTACTCTGTTTAGGCCTGCCAGCCTTTCTTTTCATCAAGGGAGGACACATGGAAAATTGAATTTCCACTTCAGGCCACTGAGACTGATCTGTAAGTGCTGGAATTGGAGTAGCATATGCAGCTTTGAATCTTGCTACCGAATAATATTCATGCAGATATGGGTGCATGTTTATCTTTGGTTGGGATGCTAAGAAAAGAATGGCATGCTCACATGGTTTACCAGTGTGTTGCCACTCGAGGCAAGTGCAATCATGCAATTCAGTGTTAACAACATGTATCCTTCCAGTTTTGTTATCTCTAACTTCAGCACCCCAAGGTGAAGATTTTTCAACAAACAAATGTGAAAGACTTCTGCTCCTATTGACCACCTGTTGTACCACTGCTGGAAGCTTATCACCTTGCAGACAATCACCTATCCTTCTTCTCAATTCCCACAACCGCATGAGCATGATCCTGATTTGGTCAACCATGTCATGCACATGCAAATCTTTTAACTCCTTCACCTTGTTGTTGAAACTCTCTGCCAAATTGTTGTTGATGTGGTCACACTTGATGGCAGTGTTGAATGCTGACCTGTACCATAACAAAGAATGGTAGGTGTTCAGCCATGGACCAAACTCATCACATGCTGCCATTATCTTATCAAGATGATATTTGTGTGTCTGTCTAGTGTAAGATCTTGCTACTGGCCACATGCGCCCAAATTCTTCTCCTCTAAATTTTTTGATCAAATTCATCCATAAATGACCGAAGCACTCCCTCTACTCAGCAGGTGGGAAAACATTTTTCACTGAATTTTCAAGCCCCTTACATGCATCTGTGTGTATAGCCAAAGGTGACACTGGCCCTAGGCATCTTTTCAACTGGATCATGAACCATGTCCATGAAGCCTTGGTTTCTGACTGAAACAAGCCAACAGCAATAGGAAACATCCAGTTGTGTCCATCTAGAGCATTGCATGCTGCCAACTGACCATTCCACTTGCCTGTCAAAAATGATGAGTCTATGCTCAAATATGGATGGCACCCTGCTTTGAAGCCATCTATGCAAGGCTTCAAAGCCATAAAAAACTTGGAGAACTTGACTTCACCTTTGGGTGATACCTCTGTATCTATCTCCACAACACTACCAGGTGACCTCTTTTCCACCTCTGCTTTGAAGTTGTAAAGCATCCTAAATGTATTTGCCCAATCACCATATAAATTTTTCATTGTCCTTTGTTTTGCCTTCCACACTGTGGTATATTTCAGTTTAATGGGGTACATCTTTTCCATGTCTACTTTGAGTTTCTGGGCAGTAGTGTTTGGTGTTTTGGCTAAAATTGGGGTGATCTTTTCTGCAACCCAAAGTTGTGATGTCATGGTTGATACTCTCTGTGAACTTGTAAAACAAGTATGTTGATTGGGGATTTGGTTAACCCTGACAGTACTTCCATCAGGTTGCAGTCTAACAGATATGTACCACTTGCAAGGCTTGACACTACCATCTAATCCTCTGCACCTCGCATAAAACTTCTTCCTATCAGTCCAAACAGTCTTGGCATCAAACTCATGTTTCACTGCATAAGTCTTGAAACACATCCTAAACTCCTTCATGCTTGGGAACAACTTGCCTACTTCAATGACAGGGTTTTCTTTGTCATACATCATCATCTGCATCATCTGCTTCATCTGCAGCTTGTTCCATCAATTGTCCATCTACATCTTCATCAACATTAGCAGGCAAACTAGATTCTCCCCTCTCCTGCTTATCTCCGTCATCGACTGGAATGCCAAAAAGTTTGGCCATCTCAATGTCAGGCATTGGTGCAATGACCAAATCAGTAGGCTCATCTAATTCAACTACATTCCAATCAACAGTTGCTGCAGTTTCAGTTTCAGTTCCAATCACCTGTCCCTCTTCGGCTATTACTGTAAGTTTAGTACACATGGGAATCAATGGCCTTTGTGTAGCCCAATCATCATCTACCATCTGCGCAGCCAATTGTGATGACACATATCCAACCTTCGAAAAAATATTCAGATCAACCAGCTCAGCAAAAAAATTAGCTCGTTTGCTTGTCCAGCCGTTTTGCCGATCGATTTCTTCAACAATCTGTTCACCATCTTCCATTCTCACATACTCTCCTTTCCAATCATCAAACCGCAACAGTGATACTTCTTGCTCTGGACCCCAAACAACATTCTCCCCAATTTTTTCCACCCATTTCTTCACTGCCTTCTCTCCCATGTTCTGTAGAACTTGTGGATCAATCTCTGTAAACTCAACCTCCCATTTAACAATTGTGTCTATCTCAATGTTCCGAATGCTACCATCAACTAATTTTGCCTTTTATGGAAAGAAATTGACCGTCAATTCGAAGGTCCGAGCGGCAGCATCCCCTCTGTCAGTGGCGGACAGTGTGAGCCCGTGAGAAAGAGCAGACTAGGCCCTAATTGCATGCAAAATTGGATCAGAGAGACGAGCATTACCTATTCGAAGTTGAATCTGGCGGCTCCATCTCAGTATGCCCACGGGCTCCCCTCACAACCTATCGATTCAACAAGCGAAAACATAGGAAACGAGCTGAGATCTACGGGGCCGAGAGAGGAACGGGAGGGGGACTAGTGTTCTCACTCACCATTTTTTGAGGACGAAGGATCCGTCGCCGTTGAGAACGAGGGCTCCGCCGCCGCCGTTGAGAACGCAAGATCCGCCGCCACCGGAGAAGAAGGGGGGAGGGGGCAGAGTGGCGGGCCCAGCACGGTCGGGCGGCAGGGCACGGTCAGCTGTTTTGAGGAGCAATTAAGTTGGACCCACATGTCCTAACATAAACGGGCTTGGTTGACGACCAATTTAACCACATTTAACACCCCATGTGGCCCTGGGCTATTTACCTGCTCAAATGTGTCGCACCACAGCCATTCACTCGAACAACGTCACACTCAAGCAAATTCACATAAAAAACGTCGCACAGGAGCTATTGGCCCATACTCAAGTGGTATAACATTCCATACTTTCAAGTTTTCCAATTTCTGAACTTCAATGAAACTGAAATTGCTAATTTTTTGCCCAGGGTCATGCGATAAATCACATGTATTTATAGCAGCAACACTTAGCGCAGAATCCCTCAGTGCAAAGTGCAAAGGATCATTGGAACCTCTACCTCTAGTATGATGACAGGACAAAATCAAGCTTCCCTCAATAAACCGAAGCCAGCATGATCTATTTTGTTGTCGCGTGTTTTATCTCATGTGTTTTTTGACCTCCAAGTTGCAAATAATTTTTATTAGAACTTATACGTACCATCAACTGAATGCTACTACATCTTCCCAACCAAATATACTAGTTCACAGATATTTTTTTAATGCAATGGTACTAATTCATAGAATTAGCTATGAAGAATTTTCCACAAGCAGTGTGCTCATATGAGCCTCTAAGCTATCCTTCTCTTAGTTTAAGTTACGATGACAGGGATCCCAATGATCCATTTTAATTCTGCAAAATATATGTACACAGAACCATCTATCTAAATGTCATGCTAAGAGGCATAGAGCAAACAGAGAACAGATTGACAATCGGTCTGAATTTAGCATGCAAAGAATCTTAATTTAACTGAATGAAAGCAGAGTAATGGAATTGCTATTAGCTTTCCTTCTATGAATTTAACACGCATAAGATGGGAATGCCATAAGAAGAAGTGGAAAATACCTATGTTCAGCAGAGGTAATGCTGTATGTATGAGCTGCAATTCCTTTCTTCTTCCTCTATGAGTACCAAATAGATGGCGCTCATGCTGCTGTCCACGACTTCCTTCCTCTCGCCTCTTGACCCCTACTCCACAAGCCCGAGGACCAGCCTGCCAAGGACACGCCGCCCTCTTGCGTGGCCATCCCACATGCTACCGCTAGGATCCGTGACTCATATTAGCGAGGACGGCGCCGCGGAGGATCCCGTTCCGACCGAGCTGCTGCACGACCAGTCCCAGCAGGCGCACTAGTGCGGAGGCCAGCCGAGACGGAGATGCTGGTCTAGGAGGTACACGAGGCCGACAGCTAGCCTAGCCGGGAGGGAGGTCTAGCAGGCGCAGCAGGTCGGGGGCCAGCCTAGCCGGGAGGGAGGTCCAGCAGGCGCACGCGGGCGGCGGCCAGCCGAGCAGGGATGGGGTGAGATGCGCGACTGCGCTCGCCCCGAGTGGAAGCTGCATGACAGTGCGACGAGATCCGCTCGGTGTCGGTGGGCACCGAGCCTGGAGGCTGGAGGAGTAGGAGCAGCAGAGGGACATGGAAAGCTTCGGTGTGAGCTTGAGTTTAGACCAAGGAAGAAGAGGAATGTGGATAGGAGTGTATCGATACAGACACAATCGGTATTATGATCTTTATTTGTTTTTCTTTTTGGATGAGAAAATCTAGAGCGGGAGGGGGTGCAAGCACAGATGTGCGATGGCTGCGTTGCACGGATGGTCGCACCAAGCCCCCGCAGGTAAGACCCATCCCCATATATAAGGGGATAGGGTAACCGATGAATAACACTTCATAGAACCATCAAAGACTAATGATTAACATTGATCGTCGGTTGAGTTCGCAAAACAGCGAAAGTGAACGGTTGGGCCCACTTGTCGGACTTACATGATATACCACTTTAAGAATAACTCACGTAGAACTATCAAACTGGGATGGAGTCAGGGGCCTGCTGGGGCCATGCCTCCCTAACTTCGAGAATGTTGTTGTTCGGTGTCGACCGACGACCTTTGCTTCGCTCGGACTTCGGACTCGCTACAGTGACGAATGTTGAGTCCGCTTTGGTGGAGTAAATTACACAAAACCACTACACATATCACTTCAAGGACAACTCATGTGAAACAATCAAATTTGAGTCTACCGATTAACACTAATTGTTGGTTAAGCTTGCAAAAACAGCAAAATTGACCGGTTGGGCCCACCTTTCGGGCTGATTTGGCATGCCTTGCTGAGGTGGACATTGGTCCCATCTATCATCAACCTACCTCCTTCCTCATCTTCACTCTCTCCCTCTCCAACTGGCCACATAGAGGACGTCAGAGTGCACGAGATGGAGCTCTGGTGGTCGATAGGTGCATGCGAGCGGCAAAATACCAGAATGGATGGCCCCACGATGGCCCCGCTCTTCTTCCACGGTTGGGCTCCCTCCATACCGGCAGAGCAACAACCCCTACCCTTGGCTCCATGCCCTTGACAACATGAACCCGACGTGGAGCCAGAGCCCCGACACCCGTTTTCATCTTGTCGGGATGAGGCCCTCGGCTATACCCACCCAGAGTTCCTTTTAAGTGCGGCTAGGTCCCCTCCTACTTGTGAAAAACCCAGAGCATCAAGGAAGAGCCCCAACATGAATCGTCTCCACCATCGTCAATGGTATCCACTCCCGACATATCCCTTCTCGAAGTCGAGCCATAGCGCCCCCCGCACCCATAGGCTCATCATCCTCCTCCTTGATCCCCGAGCAACACCCCATTTGGAGGAATCAATCTGCAGAGTCTGTCTCCTCCAGTTCCGACAAGCTGGCCGCTGTCTGGTCTTTGTTCATGGCGAGACCCTCCTTCTCTCGAAACAGGTTGTCGCCCTACTTTACATATAAAGCAACAACACCAGGTTACACGGCAGAATAATACAATGTAGTGAGGTAGCCTGTCAGGCCCGTGGGACTGGGGGTACCCTGGCCCGTTTGCCCGCGGCCCAGGACGTGGCACGTATGCGAAGGCCCAATAGATGGCCCACTTCAGAACTTCACGAGCAGGACACTTTCGAGGCCCCTGCCTTGCCAAGCGCACGTCAGCAAGCGTCTTCAGGAGCCTCGCGAGGCGGTCCCGAGGCCGCCTCTCGAGGTCCTTGGCAAAAGCGAATGACTCAGGGGCTCTTCAGCCCAGCCGCACGGGCCCGCGCCTTCACGTGGGTGACGCGCGAGCACTAGTAGAAAAAGGGTCAAATCTGAGACACATTAGTGCCGGTTCCAACGGCTAGCCTGCTTCTCTCATTAGTACCGGTTCGTGGCGAACCTTTAGCACCGGTTCATGCCACGAACCGGTACTAAAGAGTGTGGTGGCAGGATGTTGTCAGTCTGGGGGCCCTCCAGCACCTGTAGTACCGGATCGTGGCACGAACCGGTATTAAAGGTCAACGTACATAAATCCTTTGTCCACCCGAGCTCACTCTGTTATTCCCCTTTCCCCTCACTTCCTCTGTTCTTCCCCTCTCTTCCTCGAGCTCATCACAAATTTTGCCCAAAATTTGTCAAGATTTGAAGGCCCCCATCCATTCAAATGATCACAAAGGTTAGCAACTTTGTCCTTTCATCTCTCATTGCTAGATTAGCTCTTGCAATGCTTTGTATAGTGATTAATTTGTGCGTTTAGTAATTTGGGAGGAATTATATGTGCTAGTATTTGATTTATATGCAATTTGAGGTCAAAAATAACACTTAGTTTGCATATGTAGGTGTGGTTTACTTAGTGTCTTCTAAATCTCCGTCGTAACCACCGTCGATCGCCCACACCGTCCCATCGCCGGCACCACCTTGTGTGAGGCTCTTGTTCATGAATGTTTTACATTACCAAATTGATGTTTGTGTGATTTGGATATATAGTTACTCATATAATTATCTTACCCGTACGTTGTTTGTTATACATAGTGCGATGGTTTTGATATCCGTCCCCGTCGGCCCTCGTCCTTGTTATGATTCGGATGTGGTCTATTCTCTTTTAAATCTATTTGTTGCATTTCGTGTTTATGACAAATTATGCCCATCAAGTTGACATAGATATTTTTATCTAGGAGGTATGTGAACCGGAACTTCCAACCGACCCTATTGTCGAGAGGTTAAATTTAGTTGAGATGATAGCACAAGGAGATGACAGCAATAGCAACACCGACACAGGAGATGATAGCAATCCGGATGGTGCCGAAGACGAAAACAATCCCGCCCAGCCTGACTTCGAGCAGGCCGAGCAGAAGGATGGGCAAGCTAGCCCTAAGGACTAGGCAATAGATGGAGAATCAGAGGACGACAATTACATGCCTCTGTCCGAAGACGAGGTGAGCCTCGGCGACGAAGAATTTGCCGTGCCTGTGGACCCCGTCGAGCAGGAGCGCTTCAAGCGCCGTCTTATAGCCACTGAAAAAAGCCTAAAGAAAAAACAGCAGCAGCTTCAAGCTGATCAAGATATACTAACAGATAGATGGACTGAGGTCCTGGTAGCCGAGGGACACTGACTCGTGCGCCCAACCAAAAGTTACCCAAAGCGCAGGTTGCTACCTCAACTCGAGGAGGAGGCACTAGAGCCTACACTACCAGCGCAGGACGAGGCTGACCGGTGATGACCCACAAGTGTAGGGGATCTATCGTAGTCCTTTTGATAAGTAAGAGTGTCGAACCCAACGAGGAGCAGAAGGAAATGATAAGCGGTTTTCAGTAGGGTTTTCTCTGCAAGCACTGAAATAGTAGGTAATAGGTAGTTTTGTGATAAGATAAATAGTAACGAGCAAAAAGTAAACAAAGTAAATAAAGTGCAGCAAGGTGGCCCAATCCTTTATGTATCAAAGGATAATCCTGAACAAATTCTAATAATGAGGAAGGAGCTCCCGAGGACACATTGGGAATTATCGTCAAGCTAGTTTTCATCACTTTCATATGATTCACGTTCGGTACTTTGATAATTTGATATGTGGGTCGACCGACACTTGGGTACTGCCCTAACATGGACAAGCATCCCACTTATGATTAACCCCTATTGCAAGCATTTGCAACTACAAAAAGGAGTATTAAGGTAAACCTTACCACAACATTAAACATATGGGCCCATATCAACCCCTAACGAAGCAATGCATAAACTAGGGTTTAAGCTTTTGTCACTCTAGCAACCCATCATCTACTTATTACATCCCTATGCCTTCCTCTAGGCCCAAATAATGGTGAAGTGTCATGTAGTCGACGTTCACATAACACCACTAGAGGAGAGACAACATACATCTCATCAAAATATCGAACGAATACCAAATTCACATGACTACTAATAGCAAGGCTTCACCCATGTCCTCAGGAACAAACGTAACTACTCACAAAGCATATTCATGTTCATAATTAGAGGTGTAATAATATGCATGAAGGATCTGAACATATGATCTTCCACCAAGTAAACCAATTAGTATCAACTACAAGGAATAATCAACACTACTAGCAACCCACAGGTACCAATTTGTGGTTTTGATACAAGATTGGATACAAGAGATGAACTAGGGTTTTGAGATGAGATGGTGCTGGTGAAGATGTTGATGGAGATTGACCCCCTCCCGATGAGAGGATCGTTGGTGATGACGTTGGTGATGATTTCCCCCTCCCGGAGGGAAGTGTCCCCGGCAGAACAGCTCCGCCAGAGACCTAGATTGATTCCGCCAAGGTTCCGCCTCATGGCGGCGGAGTTTCGTCCCGTAAGCTTGCCCACGATTTTTTCCAGGTCAAAACCCTTCATATAGCAGAAGATGGACGCCGGGGGCCCACCAGGGGCCCTAGGAGATAGGGGCGCACCCTAGGCCCCCCCTATCCCCTGGCCTATTTCTTTTGCTCATAATTCCTTAATAAATCCAAAAAGTTGTTTCGTGGAGCCTCAGGTCTTTTGGAGTTGTGCAGAATAGGTTTCCAACATTTGCTCCTTTTCTAGCCAGAATTCCAGCTGCCGGCATTCCCCCTCTTCATGGTAAACCTTGTAAAATAAGAGAGAATAGCCATAAGTATTGAGATATAATGTGTAATAGCAGCCCATAATGCAATAAATATTGATATAAAAGCATGATGCAAACTGAAATTGCTAATTTTTTGCCCAGGGTCATGCGATAAATCACATGTATTTATAGCAGCAACACTTAGCGCAGAATCCCTCAGTGCAAAGTGCAAAGGATCATTGGAACCTCTACCTCTAGTATGATGACAGGACAAAATCAAGCTTCCCTCAATAAACCGAAGCCAGCATGATCTATTTTGTTGTCGCGTGTTTTATCTCATGTGTTTTTTGACCTCCAAGTTGCAAATAATTTTTATTAGAACTTATACGTACCATCAACTGAATGCTACTACATCTTCCCAACCAAATATACTAGTTCACAGATATTTTTTTAATGCAATGGTACTAATTCATAGAATTAGCTATGAAGAATTTTCCACAAGCAGTGTGCTCATATGAGCCTCTAAGCTATCCTTCTCTTAGTTTAAGTTACGATGACAGGGATCCCAATGATCCATTTTAATTCTGCAAAATATATGTACACAGAACCATCTATCTAAATGTCATGCTAAGAGGCATAGAGCAAACAGAGAACAGATTGACAATCGGTCTGAATTTAGCATGCAAAGAATCTTAATTTAACTGAATGAAAGCAGAGTAATGGAATTGCTATTAGCTTTCCTTCTATGAATTTAACACGCATAAGATGGGAATGCCATAAGAAGAAGTGGAAAATACCTATGTTCAGCAGAGGTAATGCTGTATGTATGAGCTGCAATTCCTTTCTTCTTCCTCTATGAGTACCAAATAGATGGCGCTCATGCTGCTGTCCACGACTTCCTTCCTCTCGCCTCTTGACCCCTACTCCACAAGCCCGAGGACCAGCCTGCCAAGGACACGCCGCCCTCTTGCGTGGCCATCCCACATGCTACCGCTAGGATCCGTGACTCATATTAGCGAGGACGGCGCCGCGGAGGATCCCGTTCCGACCGAGCTGCTGCACGACCAGTCCCAGCAGGCGCACTAGTGCGGAGGCCAGCCGAGACGGAGATGCTGGTCTAGGAGGTACACGAGGCCGACAGCTAGCCTAGCCGGGAGGGAGGTCTAGCAGGCGCAGCAGGTCGGGGGCCAGCCTAGCCGGGAGGGAGGTCCAGCAGGCGCACGCGGGCGGCGGCCAGCCGAGCAGGGATGGGGTGAGATGCGTGACTGCGCTCGCCCCGAGTGGAAGCTGCATGACAGTGCGACGAGATCCGCTCGGCGTCGGTGGGCACCGAGCCTGGAGGCTGGAGGAGTAGGAGCAGCAGAGGGACATGGAAAGCTTCGGTGTGAGCTTGAGTTTAGACCAAGGAAGAAGAGGAATGTGGATAGGAGTGTATCGATACAGACACAATCGGTATTATGATCTTTATTTGTTTTTCTTTTTGGATGAGAAAATCTAGAGCGGGAGGGGGTGCAAGCACAGATGTGCGATGGCTGCGTTGCACGGATGGTCGCACCAAGCCCCCGCAGGTAAGACCCATCCCCATATATAAGGGGATAGGGTAACCGATGAATAACACTTCATAGAACCATCAAAGACTAATGATTAACATTGATCGTCGGTTGAGTTCGCAAAACAGCGAAAGTGAACGGTTGGGCCCACTTGTCGGACTTACATGATATACCACTTTAAGAATAACTCACGTAGAACTATCAAACTGGGATGGAGTCAGGGGCCTGCTGGGGCCATGCCTCCCTAACTTCGAGAATGTTGTTGTTCGGTGTCGACCGACGACCTTTGCTTCGCTCGGACTTCGGACTCGCTACAGTGACGAATGTTGAGTCCGCTTTGGTGGAGTAAATTACACAAAACCACTACACATATCACTTCAAGGACAACTCATGTGAAACAATCAAATTTGAGTCTACCGATTAACACTAATTGTTGGTTAAGCTTGCAAAAACAGCAAAATTGATCGGTTGGGCCCACCTTTCGGGCTGATTTGGCATGCCTTGCTGAGGTGGACATTGGTCCCATCTATCATCAACCTACCTCCTTCCTCATCTTCACTCTCTCCCTCTCCAACTGGCCACATAGAGGACGTCAGAGTGCACGAGATGGAGCTCTGGTGGTCGATAGGTGCATGCGAGCGGCAAAATACCAGAATGGATGGCCCCACGATGGCCCCGCTCTTCTTCCACGGTTGGGCTCCCTCCATACCGGCAGAGCAACAACCCCTACCCTTGGCTCCATGCCCTTGACAACATGAACCCGACGTGGAGCCAGAGCCCCGACACCCGTTTTCATCTTGTCGGGATGAGGCCCTCGGCTATACCCACCCAGAGTTCCTTTTAAGTGCGGCTAGGTCCCCTCCTACTTGTGAAAAACCCAGAGCATCAAGGAAGAGCCCCAACATGAATCGTCTCCACCATCGTCAATGGTATCCACTCCCGACATATCCCTTCTCGAAGTCGAGCCATAGCGCCCCCCGCACCCATAGGCTCATCATCCTCCTCCTTGATCCCCGAGCAACACCCCATTTGGAGGAATCAATCTGCAGAGTCTGTCTCCTCCAGTTCCGACAAGCTGGCCGCTGTCTGGTCTTTGTTCATGGCGAGACCCTCCTTCTCTCGAAACAGGTTGTCGTCCTACTTTACATATAAAGCAACAACACCAGGTTACACGGCAGAATAATACAATGTAGTGAGGTAGCCTGTTAGGCCCGTGGGACTGGGGGTACCCTGGCCCGTTTGCCCGCGGCCCAGGACGTGGCACGTATGCGAAGGCCCAATAGATGGCCCACTTCAGAACTTCACGAGCAGGACACTTTCGAGGCCCCTGCCTTGCCAAGCGCACGTCAGCAAGCGTCTTCAGGAGCCTCGTGAGGCGGTCCCGAGGCCGCCTCTCGAGGTCCTTGGCAAAAGCGAATGACTCAGGGGCTCTTCAGCCCAGCCGCATGGGCCCGCGCCTTCACGTGGGTGACGCGCGAGCACTAGTAGAAAAAGGGTCAAATCTGAGACACATTAGTGCCGGTTCCAACGGCTAGCCTGCTTCTCTCATTAGTACCGGTTCGTGGCGAACCTTTAGCACCGGTTCATGCCACGAACCGGTACTAAAGAGTGTGGTGGCAGGATGTTGTCAGTCTGGGGGCCCTCCAGCACCTGTAGTACCGGATCGTGGCACGAACCGGTATTAAAGGTCAACGTACATAAATCCTTTGTCCACCCGAGCTCACTCTGTTATTCCCCTTTCCCCTCACTTCCTCTGTTCTTCCCCTCTCTTCCTCGAGCTCATCACAAATTTTGCCCAAAATTTGTCAAGATTTGAAGGCCCCCATCCATTCAAATGATCACAAAGGTTAGCAACTTTGTCCTTTCATCTCTCATTGCTAGATTAGCTCTTGCAATGCTTTGTATAGTGATTAATTTGTGAGTTTAGTAATTTGGGAGGAATTATATGTGCTAGTATTTGATTTATATGCAATTTGAGGTCAAAAATAACACTTAGTTTGCATATGTAGGTGTGGTTTACTTAGTGTCTTCTAAATCTCCGTCGTAACCACCGTCGATCGCCCACACCGTCCCATCGCCGGCACCACCTTGTGGTGAGGCTCTTGTTCATGAATGTTTTACATTACCAAATTGATGTTTGTGTGATTTGGATATATAGTTACTCATATAATTATCTTACCCGTACGTTGTTTGTTATACATAGTGCGATGGTTTTGATATCCGTCCCCGTCGGCCCTCGTCCTTGTTATGATTCGGATGTGGTCTATTCTCTTTTAAAACTATTTGTTGCATTTCGTGTTTATGACAAATTATGCCCATCAAGTTGACATAGATATTTTTATCTAGGAGGTATGTGAACCGGAACTTCCAACCGACCCTATTGTCGAGAGGTTAAATTTAGTTGAGATGATAGCACAAGGAGATGACAGCAATAGCAACACCGACACAGGAGATGATAGCAATCCGGATGGTGCCGAAGACGAAAACAATCCCGCCCAGCCTGACTTCGAGCAGGCCAAGCAGAAGGATGGGCAAGCTAGCCCTAAGGACTAGGCAACAGATGGAGAATCAGAGGACGACAATTACATGCCTCTGTCCGAAGACGAGGTGAGCCTCGGCGACGAAGAATTTGCCGTGCCTGTGGACCCCGTCGAGCAGGAGCGCTTCAAGCGCCGTCTTATAGCCACTGAAAAAAGCCTAAAGAAAAAACAGCAGCAGCTTCAAGCTGATCAAGATATACTAACAGATAGATGGACTGAGGTCCTGGTAGCCGAGGGACACTGACTCGTGCGCCCAACCAAAAGTTACCCAAAGCGCAGGTTGCTACCTCAACTCGAGGAGGAGGCACTAGAGCCTACACTACCAGCGCAGGACGAGGCTGACCGGTGATGACCCACAAGTGTAGGGGATCTATCGTAGTCCTTTTGATAAGTAAGAGTGTCGAACCCAACGAGGAGCAGAAGGAAATGATAAGCGGTTTTCAGTAGGGTTTTCTCTGCAAGCACTGAAATAGTAGGTAATAGGTAGTTTTGTGATAAGATAAATAGTAACGAGCAAAAAGTAAACAAAGTAAATAAAGTGCAGCAAGGTGGCCCAATCCTTTATGTATCAAAGGATAATCCTGAACAAATTCTAATAATGAGGAAGGAGCTCCCGAGGACACATTGGGAATTATCGTCAAGCTAGTTTTCATCACTTTCATATGATTCACGTTCGGTACTTTGATAATTTGATATGTGGGTCGACCGACACTTGGGTACTGCCCTAACATGGACAAGCATCCCACTTATGATTAACCCCTATTGCAAGCATTCGCAACTACAAAAAGGAGTATTAAGGTAAACCTTACCACAACATTAAACATATGGGCCCATATCAACCCCTAACGAAGCAATGCATAAACTAGGGTTTAAGCTTTTGTCACTCTAGCAACCCATCATCTACTTATTACATCCCTATGCCTTCCTCTAGGCCCAAATAATGGTGAAGTGTCATGTAGTCGACGTTCACATAACACCACTAGAGGAGAGACAACATACATCTCATCAAAATATCGAACGAATACCAAATTCACATGACTACTAATAGCAAGGCTTCACCCATGTCCTCAGGAACAAACGTAACTACTCACAAAGCATATTCATGTTCATAATTAGAGGTGTAATAATATGCATGAAGGATCTGAACATATGATCTTCCACCAAGTAAACCAATTAGTATCAACTACAAGGAATAATCAACACTACTAGCAACCCACAGGTACCAATTTGTGGTTTTGATACAAGATTGGATACAAGAGATGAACTAGGGTTTTGAGATGAGATGGTGCTGGTGAAGATGTTGATGGAGATTGACCCCCTCCCGATGAGAGGATCATTGGTGATGACGTTGGTGATGATTTCCCCCTCCCGGAGGGAAGTGTCCCCGGCAGAACAGCTCCGCCAGAGCCCTAGATTGATTCCGCCAAGGTTCCGCCTCATGGCGGCGGAGTTTCGTCCCGTAAGCTTGCCCACGATTTTTTCCAGGTCAAAACCCTTCATATAGCAGAAGATGGACGCCGGGGGCCCACCAGGGGCCCTAGGAGATAGGGGCGCACCCTAGGCCCCCCTATCCCCTGGCCTATTTCTTTTGCTCATAATTCCTTAATAAATCCAAAAAGTTGTTTCGTGGAGCCTCAGGTCTTTTGGAGTTGTGCAGAATAGGTTTCCAACATTTGCTCCTTTTCTAGCCAGAATTCCAGCTGCCGGCATTCCCCCTCTTCATGGTAAACCTTGTAAAATAAGAGAGAATAGCCATAAGTATTGAGATATAATGTGTAATAGCAGCCCATAATGCAATAAATATTGATATAAAAGCATGATGCAAAATGGACGTATCAACTCCCCCAAGCTTAGATCTCGCTTGTCGTCAAGAGGATGCCAAAATCGAAAAATATGTCTGCATGTTTAGAGATAGAGGTGTCGATAAAAATAAAATACGGACATGAGGGCATCATGATCATTCTAATAACAGCAACATATATGGATTTTGTCATATGATTTCCTATGTTCAGGTAATAAGCAATTCACAATGTCAAGTATGGTTCAAAAACTTCGTTGGGAACTAACAAACTATAATATCAGTCATTGAAGCAATTGCAATTTATCGTAACATCAGAAAGAGTCAATAATAGAGCTTCTCAGCAAGCTCACATACTGAACCATCGCGTAGTCTCTCATAATTGTTAACACTCACGCAATACTTGTGGTTATAAAGTTTCAGCCGGACACTGAGAAAGATAGGGGCTTATTGTGTTGCCTCCCAACGTATTCACCTTTAGGTGATGTCAACAATAATAGCCCATGCCAACTTACATCCAATTGGATATATATATCATGATCTTTCAAACACGAAGAGCTTGCCAAAGGATAAAATGAAAAAGGGAAAGGTGAGGATCACCTTGACTCAAGCATAAAGTAAAAACATAAAGTAAAAAAAGGCCCTTCGCAGAGGGAAGCAGAGGTTGTCATGCACTTTTAGGGTTGGATACACACAATCTTAATGCAAAAGAGTGTCACTTTATATTGCCCCTTGTATGTGGACCTTTATTATGCAATCCGTTGCTTTTATTACTTCCACAACAAGTTCGTACAAAGCTTATTTTCTCTGCACTAATAAGTCATGCATATTTAGAGAGCAATTTTTATTGCTTGCACCGATGACAACTTACTTGAAGGATCTTACTCAATCCATAGGTAGGTATGGTGGACTCTCATGGCAAAACTGGGTTTGAGGATATTTGGAAGCACAAGTAGTATCTCTACTTAGTGCAAGGAATTTGGCTAGCATGAGGGGGAAAGGCAAGCTCAACATGTTTAGAAGGTCAATGACAATATACTTTAACTGAGATGTCGGAAAACATAAACCATTATGTTGTCTTCCTTGTCCAACGTCAACTCTTTTAGCATGTCATACTTAATGAGTGCTTCACAATCATAAAAGATGTCCAAGATAATATATTTATATGTGAACCCCTCTTTCCTTATCACTTCCTATTAATTGCAGCGATGACCAAGGCTACGTTCATCAACTCTCAACAATTTTTATGCCTCATACTTTCTATGTGTGAAGTTATCACTATCCATAAGATTAATATGAACTCTTTTGTTCTTTCTACTTTCCCAAGATCATAGCAACATAGCAAAGCCCTTGACTCAACACTAGTCTTTATTATAGATAGCACACGGACTCGCTTACATAAAGAGTTCACAACGAAAAACTCAAAACTACTTGATAGCAAAACTTCGAACTAATAGATCAAGATACTACTAAAAGGATCGAACTAAATAAAGCGGTAAAGATAGGAGTGTGATGGTGATACGATACCGAGGCACCTCCCCCAAGCTTGGCAGTTGCCAAGGGGAGTGCCCATACCCATGTGATTATTTCTCCTTCTTCACGGTTGGTGTCATGATCTTCTTGGTGATTATGCCCTTCAGGATACGGTTCTCCTCCTCGAGCTATTGACTTGTTGTTTGAGGTCCATATTTTCTTTACGGAGCTTGCCCGTGACAGACAAGGCTCCTTTTACCCAAGGATGTTGCATAGCTTCTGGAGAACAAGTGAAACACTTTTTCGTATTTTCATAAGAAAGAAATCTGGAGTTGAAAGGAGTGACCGAAGTGGAGATAGCCAGGCTCGGTAGTTCCCCCATAGTGAATTCTGCTAGGAGACGAGAGGTAACTTCTTGATCTTCCTCCATGGCATCTATCCTTTTCAAATCAGCCTCCATCTCATCCTCCGTTAATTGTCCAAAGTGATAGGCATCGATATTTGCTCCTGGACCTGGCGTTGCGTGAGACACTCGGCTTTCCCCAACTGATTCTTGAGAAGACATCTTGCTCAATTCTGCAGCAGGAACAGCTCGAAACGAAAACAGAGGATATTTGCGTGATACGGTGGTCAAAACCTTAGGGAGTATATATAATGAATTTTTACCGACCAAAATATGTCACATACAAGAAAGCGGAGTCCAAGAGGCACACGAGGTGCCCACGAGACAGGGGGGTGCGCCCTCTTCTCTCGTGGGAGCCTCGTGTCCCTTCCGGACTACTTCTTTCTTCCTAAAATCCTTAAATAAGCCAAAACTGATGAAAATTGTCATTAGAATTGTTTTGGAGTCGGTTTACTTACCGTACCACGTACCTATGCCTTTTCGGAGTCTGGAACGTTCTGGAAAGTGTCTCTTATGTATTCCTCAGGGGTTATGGTTTCAATAATATTAGTTTCAACATTGATAGGATTACCTGAAATATAATGTTTAATTCTTTGACCGTTTACCACCCTCGGATTTCTGCCTTCAAAGTTGTTGATATTTATAGCACCAGAACGATAGACCTCCTCGATAACGTAGGGACCTTCCCATTTTGAGAGAAGTATTCCTGCAAAAAATCTTAAACGAGAGTTGAACAATAACACATAATCTCCTACGTTAAACTCACGCTTTTGTATCCTTTTATCATGCCAGCGTTTGACTTTTTCTTTGAAAAGCTTAGCATTTTCATATGCTTGGGTTCTCCATTCATCAAGTGAGCTAATGTCAAATAACCTTTTCTCACCGGCAAGTTTGAAGTCATAATTAAGCTCTTTAATAGCCCAATATGCTTTATGTTCAAGTTCAAGAGGTAAATGACATGCTTTTCCATAAACCATCTTATATGGAGACATACCCATAGGATTTTTGTATGCAGTTCTATAGGCCCATAATGCATCATCAAGTTTTTTGGACCAATTCTTTCTAGATCTATTCATAGTCTTTTGCAAAATTAATTTGAGCTCTCTATTGCCCAACTCCACTTGACCACTAGACTGCGGGTGATAAGGAGATGCAATTCTATGATTGACATCATACTTAGCAAGTATCTTACGGAAAGCACCATGAATAAAGTGTGAACCACCATCAGTCATAAGATATCTAGGGACTCTAAACCTCGGAAAAATAACTTCTTCAAGCATTTTAATAGAAGTGTTATCATCAACACTACTAGTAGGAATAGCTTCTACCCACTTAGTAACGTAATCAACAGCAACTAAAATATGTGTATAACCATTGGAGGCAGGAAAAGGTCCCATATAATCAAAGCCCCAAACATCAAACGGTTCAATAACAAGAGAATAATTCATAGGCATTTCTTGACGTCTACTCATGTTACCTATTCTTTGACATTCATCACAAGATACGACAAACTTACGAGCATCTTTGAAAAGAGTAGGCCAATAAAAACCAGATTGTAGTACCTTGTGTGCAGTTCTATCTCTAGCGTGGTGTCCTCCATAGGATTCAGAGTGACACTTGCGTAGGATTTGTTCCTGTTCATGCTCAGGCACACAACGTCTAATAATACCATCTACTCCTTTATAAAGATGTGGATCATCCCAGAAGTAATGTCTTAAATCATAAAAGAACTTTTTCTTTTGCTGGTATGTGAAACTAGGCAGAATATATTTAGCAACAATGTAATTAGCATAGTCAGCATACCAAGGAGCAGTACGAGAAGCATTGACGACCACTGATTGTTCATCAGGAAAGCTATCATTAATAGGCAGTGGGTCATCAAGAACATTTTCTAGCCTAGACAAGTTGTCTGCAACGGGGTTCTCAGCTCCTTTTCTATCAACAATATGCAAGTAAAACTCTTGGAGCAAGAGAACCCATCTAATGAGTCTAGGCTTAGCATCTTTCTTTTCCATAAGATATTTAATAGCGGCATGATCAGTGTGAATAGTAACTTTGGAATCAACAATATGAGGTCTAAACTTATCACATGCAAACACAACTGCTAAGAATTCTTTTTCAATGGTAGCATAATTTCTCTGGGCAGTATCAAGAGTCTTGCTAGCATAATGGATAACATTCAATTTCTTATCGACTCTTTGCCCTAAAACAACCCCTACAGCATAATCCCTACAATCGCACATAATTTCAAAAGGTAAATTCCAATCAGGTGGCTAAACAATAGGTGCAGTAATCAAAGCTTTCTTAAGTGTTTCAAATGCTTCTACACAATCATCATCAAAGACAAAAGGAATATCTTTTTGCAATAAGTGAGTCAGAGGCCTAGAGATTTTAGAAAAGTCCTTAATGAACCTCCTGTAAAAACCGGCATGACCAAGGAAACTTCTTATACCTTTTATGTCCTTGGGACATGGCATCTTTTCAATAGCAACAACTTCAATACCTCTTTCGGAGATCTTGTGCCCCAAGACAATGCGTTCATTAACCATAAAGTGACACTTTTCCCAATTCAGGACGAGACTAGTTTCTTCGCATCTCTTCAAAACTCGATCAAGGTTGCTCAAACAGTCATTAAAAGAGGATCCATAGACGGAGAAGTCATCCATGAATACCTCACAAATCTTTTCACTAAAATAAGAAAATATAGCCATCATGCATCTTTGAAAGGTAGCAGGTGCATTACATAAACGAAAAGGCATACGTCTATAAGCAAAAGTACCAAAAGGGCAAGTAAAAGTAGTTTTAGATTGATCCCCCGCTGATACAGGTATCTGAGAGAAGCCAGAATAACCATCTAGAAAGAAAAAATGTGTGTGTTTGGATAGCCTTTCTAGCATTTGATCAATAAAAGATAAAGGGTAATGATCTTTCTTAGTAGCTTTATTTAACTTACGGAAATCAATTACCATCCTATAGCCTATAATAATTCTTTGCGGGATCAATTCATCTTTATCATTAGGAACAACGGTAATACCTCCCTTTTTAGGGACACAATGGACAGGGCTTACCCATTCACTATCAGCAACGGGATAAATAATACCTGCCTCAAGGAGTTTTAGTATCTCCTTTCTTACCACTTCCTTCATTTTGGGATTTAATTATCTTTGAGGATCTCTAACTGGTTTGGCATCTTTCTCCACTGAAATTTTATGTTGACATAATGTGGGACTAATGCCCTTAAGATCATCCAAGGTATATCCAATAGCAGCTCGGTGCTTCTTCAGAGTTTTCAATAATCTTTCTTCTTCTTTCTCTGAAAGGTTAGCACTAATAATAACAGGATATATTTCTTTTTCATCAAGATAAGCATACTTAAGATTATCAGGTAATGGTTTGAGTTCAAACACGAGATCACCCTTGGGTGGAGGGGGATCCCCAAGAATTTCAACGGAAGATTATGTTTCAGCATAGGTTCTTGTTTAAGGAACACTTCATCTATTTCTTCCCTTTCCTTCATAAACATATCATTTTCATGGTCTAGCAAATATTGTTCTAATGGATCAGTTGGAGGAACAACAATGGAAGCAAGACCAATAATTTCATCCTTACTAGATGGTTCCTTTTCACGATGTTGTCTACTAAACTTAGCAAAATTAAACTCATGAGACATACCATCAAAGCCAACAGTGACAATATTCTTTTCACAATCAATCTTAGCACTAGCAGTATTCAAGAAGGGTCTACCAAAAATAATGGGACAAAAATCATCTTGTGGGGAACCAAGAATAAGAAAATCAACAGGGTATTTAATCTTCCCACACAAGACTTCAACATCTCTAACCATCCCAATAGGTTTAATGGTGTCCCTATTGGCAAGCTTAATAGTAACATCAATATCTTTTAATTCAACTGGTGCAATATCGTGCATAATTTCTTTATAAAGATCATAAGGTATCGCATTAGAACTAGCACCCATATCACATAAACCATTATAACAATGATCTCCTATTTTAATAGAAATAACAGGCGTGCCTACAACAGGTCTACGTGTCTTAGTATCGGGTCTAGAAATATTAGCAGTTTCACCCAAGAAAGAGATAACATGCCCATCTAAGTCCTCATCCAAGAGATCTTTAATCATAGCAATACCAGGTTCAACATTAATTTGCTCAGGAGGTGTATAAGTCCTAGTATTACTTTTACGAACAACAGTCGAAGCTTTAGCATGATCTTTTATCCTAACAGGAAAAGGAGGTTTTTCAACATAAGCAACAGGAATAATAGGATCACTATATGTAATAGTCTTCTCTTCGAATGTAATAGGTGCAACTACTTTCACTTCAACAGGAGGATTATATTTAAACCACTTCTCTTTAGGGAGATCAACGTGAGTAGCAAAAGTTTCACAAAAAACAGCTACTATCTCAGACTCAAGTCCATACTTAGAGCTAAATCCACGGAAAGCATCGGTATCCATAAAAGATTTAACACAATCAAACTTAGGTGTCATACCTGACTCCTTACCATCGTCGGAACCCCAATCTTCAGAGTTGCATTTAATTCTTTCCAATAAGTCCCATTTGAAATCAATAGTCTTCAGCATATAGGAACCAACATAGGAAGTATCGAGCAAGTTGTGATTATCACGAGAACGCCGAGCATAAAAATTCTGAATAATCATTTCCCGAGAGAGCTCATGATTGGGGCATGAATACAACATTGACTTAAGCCTCCCCCAAGCTTGAGAGATGCTTTCTCCTTCGCGAGGCCAGAAATTATATATGTAATTACGATCACGATGAACAAGATGCATAGGATAGAACTTCTGGTGAAATTCCAACTTCAATCGCTTATAATTCCAAGATTTCGTATCATCACATAGCCTATACCATGTCATTGCATCTCCCTTCAAAGATAAAGGGAATACCTTCCTTTTGACAACATCATTGGGAATACCTGCAAGCTTAAATAATCCACAAACTTCATCCACAAAGATAAGCTGTAAGTCGGGATGCAATGTTCCGTCTCCTGCAAAAGGATTAACTAGCAGTTTTCTATCATACCCGAAGGAATCTCAAAGTGAATATTTTCATAAGGTTCAGTAGGTTGAGAAGAATCTCTTTGCTCTTCTGGTTGGGGTGAAGATACCCCAAACAAGCCACTCAAAGGATTAGTTTCCATAGTGACAAGTAGCAGAAAAATTTCAGCACACTATATAAATGTTTCCTTACCAAGTTCCACTCACCAAGAGCGCTACACTCCCCTGCAACGGAGCCAGAAAAGAGTCTTGATGACCCACAAGTGTAGGGGATCTATCGTAGTCCTTTCGATAAGTAAGAGTGTCGAACCCAACGAGGAGCAGAAGGAAATGATAAGCGGTTTTCAGTAAGGTTTTCTCTGCAAGCACTGAAACAGTAGGTAATAGATAGTTTTGTGATAAGATAAATAGTAACGAGCAAAAAGTAAACAAAGTAAATAAAGTGCAGCAAGGTGGCCCAATCCTTTATGTAGAAAAGGATAAGCCTGGACAAATTCTAATAATGAGGAAGGAGCTCCCGAGGACACATTGGGAATTATCGTCAAGCTAGTTTTCATCATGATCATATGATTCGCATTCGGTACTTTGATAATTTGATATGTGGGTGGACCGACACTTGGGTACTGCCCTAACATGGACAAGCATCCCACTTATGATTAACCCCTATTGCAAGCATCCGCAACTACAAAAAGGAGTATTGAGGTAAACCTTACCACAACATTAAACATATGGGTCCATATCAACCCCTAACGAAGCAACGCATAAACTAGGGTTTAAGCTTCTGTCTCTCTAGCAACCCATCATCTACTTATTACTTCCCTATGCCTTCCTCTAGGCCCAAATAATGGTGAAGTGTCATGTAGTCGACGTTCACATAACACCACTAGAGGAGAGACAACATACGTCTCATCAAAATATCGAACGAATACCAAATTCACATGACTACTAATAGCAAGGCTTCACCCATGTCCTCAGGAACAAACGTAACTACTCACAAAGCATATTCATGTTCATAATCAGAGGTGTAATAATATGCATGAAGGATCTGAACATATGATCTTCCACCAAGTAAACCAATTAGTATCAACTACAAGGAGTAATCAACACTACTAGCAACCCACAGGTACCAATTTGTGGTTTTGATACAAGATTGGATACAAGAGATGAACTAGGATTTTGAGATGAGATGGTGCTGGTGAAGATGTTGTTGGAGATTGACCCCCTCCCGATGAGAGGATCGTTGGTGATGAGTGATGACGTTGGTGATGATTTCCCCCTCTCGGAGGGACGTGTCCCCGGCAGAACAGCTCCGCCAGAGCCCTAGATTGATTCCGCCAAGGTTCCGCCTCGTGGCGGCGGAGTTTCGTCCCGTAAGCTTGCCCACGATATTTTCCAGGTCAAAACCCTTCATATAGCAGAAGATGGACGCCGGGGGCCCACCAGGGGGCCCAGGAGATAGGGGGCACGCCCTAGGGGGGTGGCGCCCCCTGTCTCCTGGATAGGGCGTGTGCCCCTTGGCCTATTTCTTTCGCTCATAATTCCTTAATAAATGCAAAAGTTGTTTCGTGGAGCCTCAGGTCTTTTGGAGTTGTGCAGAATAGGTTTCCAATGTTTGCTCCTTTTCCAGCCAGAATTCCAGCTGCCGACATTCCCCCTCTTCATGGTAAACCTTTTAAAATAAGAGAGAATAGCCATAAGTATTGAGATATAATGTGTAATAACAGCCCATAATGCAATAAATATTGATATAAAAGCATGATGCAAAATGGACGTATCAACTGGCCGCCTCGTGGCCGAGACAAAGCGGCGTATTAACCCGAACACCAGCTCGCACCCCGCCGCCAATACACTTCGGCCTGGGGCTACACGCAAGACCTGCGAGACGTACTGGAAAACAAAGCAGCACAGTCAAGATCGATCTATGGATCATGGGGGCGCGCCACAACACGTGAGGACGATCGTCATGCCGGATACACTAAAAACAAATCCGGCCGGTCCGAATACAACAGACCAGACTCATTCAAACTACTTCGTGATGTAGCCCGACATAGAGGCGCCGCACACCCCCTATGCTTCACTGACGGAGTAATGGATCATGAATTCACAGAAGGGTTTAAACCCGTAAACATTGAATCATATGATGGTACATCAGACCCCGCAATATGGATTGAAGATTTCCTTCTCCACATTCACATGGCACACAGCGTCGATCTACATGCCATCAAATACCTCCCACTTAAGCTCAAAGGACCGGCTCGGCATTGGCTAAATAGCCTGCCAGCAAACTCCATTAGCAGTTGGGAGACCCTGGAGGACGCGTTCCTTGACAACTTCCAGGGCACTTACGTGCGACCACCGGATGCTGATGACTTAAGTCACATAACCCAACAGCCTGGAGAGTCAGTCAGGAAATTCTGGACTCGGTTCCTAACTAAAAAGAACCAAATCGTCGACTGTCCGGATGCCGAAGCCCTAGCGGCCTTTAAGTATAATATCCGCGACGAGTGGCTCGCCCGACACCTCGGCCAAGAGAAGCCGAAGTCCATGGCAGCCCTCACGACACTCATGACCCGCTTTTGTGCGGGCGAGGACAGCTGGCTGGCTCGCAGTAACATCACACGAAGAAATCCTGGCACTTCAGATGCCCGAGATAGCAACGGCAAGCCACGACGCAACAAACATAAGCGACGCAACAATAGCGACAACGCCGAAGACATGGTAGTCAATGCCGGATTCAGGGGCTCTAAGTCCGGTCAGCGGAAAAAGCCATTTAAAAGATACAATCCGGGCCCGTCCGACCGCATACTCGATCGCTCGTGTCAAATTCACGGCACCCCCGATAAACCAGCCAACCACACCAATAGAGAATGCTAGGTGTTTAAACAGGCCGGCAAGTTGAATGCCGAAAACAAGGAAAGGGGCTGCATAGCGATGACCACGAGGAGCCCCAGCCGCCGAACATAGGGGGGCCAAAGAAATTTCCTCCCCAAGTGAAAACGGTAAATATTATCTACGCCACCCACATTCCCAAGCGGGAACGGAAGCGGGCTCTAAGGGACGTATATGCGATGGAGGCAGTTGCCCCAAAATTCAACCCATGGTCGTCTTGTCCGATCACTTTCGATCGCAGGGACCATCCTACCAGTATTCGTCATGGCGGTTCAGCCGCATTGGTCCTCGACCCCATCATTGATGGATTCCATCTCACGCGAGTCCTCATGGATGGTGGCAGCAGCCTGAACCTGCTTTATCAGGATACAGTGTGCAAAATGGGCATCGACCCCTCAAGGATCAAGCCCACCAAACCCACCTTTAAAGGTGTAATCTTAGGTGTAGAGGCCTGTTGTACGGGATCAATAAAACTGGAAGTGGTCTTCGGATCTCCGGACAACTTTCGAAGCGAGGAGTTAATCTTCGACATCGTCCCCTTCCGTAGTGGCTGCCATGCACTACTAGGACGAACCGCATTTGCTCGATTCAATGCGGTACCACACTATGCATACCTCAATCTCAAGATTCCAGGACCTCGCAGGGTTATAACAGTCAAAGGAAACACAGACCGCTCGCTCCGTACGGAGGAGCACACTGCGGCCCTCGTAGCAGAAGTACAAAGCAGCCTTCTTAGGCAAACCGCCAACTCAATGAGATAAAGCCCCCGGACACCGTCAAGCGTGTCCGTAGTACTCTGCAACAGGATCGTCCCACACGTCTAGAGCTCCACTAACAATTCGGCCTTCGTCCTAGACCCAGTCAAGTGGCGACATTTGTGCCACGCGTCCATAATTACGCACTCAAAATACCATGGGCATAGACGGAGGCATGGCTACAACGTGGTCCACAGTGCGGCTCAACCACTCCAGGACCCGTATACCTTCATCAATTTCTTTCTTTTCAGGACCCTACTTTCGGGAAGCCCTTTCAGATAGCCCGATTATCGGACTCAGAGGCAAGAGGCTTTGACGTAGAAGGGAATACCCAGGTGGTCTCTGTTAACGATCATTATACCTGCTTTACATACCCACACGCAGCCTGCCCTTGGTTAGGACATGTCAAATAGTCCTATTTTTGCTTATCGTGTTACTTGTATACATATGCTTTGACGTACTATTTAAATAACAATGGAAAAAAATATACAGCATCAGCTTATTATTATATTTTCTTTGTATTTTCCCTTGACTGCTTATTTAATATAAATTGCACCCATACAGTTTGGTACGTTCAGTTCGCCAGGGGCTTCATTGTACCCCATAACACGGCAAGAAAAGTCCGAACACTTTCGATAGTGGGCACCCCGAACTTATAGCATTATATGCATCAACTCCGAATCATGTCTTGGGTCAATAGTTGGGTTTGCCCGGCTCCCTTGTTTTGGTGCCTTACGTTCCGCTATATTGGCTAAGGTAGCGCAGGGAGAACTACTGCGATTGTGTGCCGGTTCTTCCGGACGAGCACCTCAGTAGAGAAAGCCGAAAACTGACTGTCATGATGCGGCGAGAGCTGGTTGCTGTTCGAGAGGTCTCAAATCCTTAAAGATTTTTTTTCTTCGAGCGAGGAATCGGCCTTGTCCGATTTAGGCGTGTATAGCGCCCCAAGTTCGGCCTTCCGAATAATAGGGGCTTCGCCAAAATTTAAAATTGTAGACTTCTATGGCTAAGTGAGAGTGATAAAGCCGTATAGTCTGATTGCCTTGTTCGATGCGCTAAACACCTCCTTAAAGGACCAAAAATTTGGATAAAGAGTGTTTAGATTTATCCCGAACACCCCAGTACTGGTTACATGGGGGCAGAAGCCGACGATTGGCCAACTTTCAGATTTTTATAAACGGCCGCACAGAAGGTAATATTTTAAATCAACAAGCGTTATATAGCGCACACGAACTCGTTTTCGTACTACAGGATGACATGAGTACGTTCATTCAAATATTACATCCTTGGCACATTCCTCCGCCACAAGGCGGGCGCCTTTATCACACCATCATAATACTTCTCGGGATAGCGGTGCGCCTTGCCCTCCGATGGCCCCTCCGTCACCAGCTTCTCGGCATCCATCTTCGCCCAGTGCACTTTCGCGCGGACGAAGGCTCGGCGGGCACCTTCAATGCAGACGGACCGCTTGACGACTTCAAGCCAAGGACAGGCATTTACCATCCTCTTAACAAGGCCGAAGTAGCTGCTGGGCAGGGGCTCGCCAGGCCATAGCCGGACTATGAGGTCCTTCATGGCCAGTTCGACTGCCTTGTGCAGTTCGACCAATTACTTCAGCTGGTCACTCAAGGGCATCGGATGTTCGGTCCCAGTATATTGAGACCAGAACAACTTCTCTATCGAGCTCCCTTCTTTGGCACGGTAGAACTCCGCGGCATCCGATATACCGCGTGGCAGATCTACGAACGCTCCTGGAGAGCTCCGAATTCGGGTAAATAAAAGGAAAGTCTCCTTCACATGCTTGCTTTGCATAATGAATGCCTTACCCGCCGCTATCTTCTTGGCCACCTGAATCTCCTGGAGGGCCTTTTGGGCTTCGGCCTTGGTGTCTTGCGAGCTCTGGAGGGCCTTCACAAGCTCGGACTCTTGCGTCTTGTTGTCACGCTCCAAGGACTCGAATTTTTTGCCGAAGTCCTGGAGCTCTTGCTGCACCTCATTAACCCGAGCCTCCTGTTTCTCACGCTCAGTGCGCTCCTTGGCTGCCTTGTCTTCGGCCTCGGACAACACTTTTTTAAGGGCCGCCACTTTGGTCATGGCCCCTATTACAATTCACGATGCTTCTGTTAGCATCAACGATTTTTCCTTTATATGACACATGGACGGGGTATCACTTACCTTTGTTCTCCTCGAGCTGCCTCTTCGCGAGGCTGAGCTCTCCTTCGGCTTGCTCCAGGTCCCGCCTCAGTCCGGAGACCTCCACAATACGAGCGGCAGCAGCCAGCAGCAATGCCTGCTTATTCACATAGACATTTTCTGTTAGACTCCCGCGGATCCCAGTTGACCCTATGTTTGACTTTTCTTTCCAAACACCAAACAGAGTATCAGGGGCTACTGTCTATAATGTGATATTTTCTTACACTTTTGTTACTTACCTCAAAACCTGTTAGGAGGCTGGCGCAGGCCTCGGTCAATCCACTTTTGGCAGACCGAACCTTCTCAATCACCGTACTCATAAAAGTACGATGCTCTTCGTCAATGGAAGTGCCACGAAGCACTTCTAGCAAATTGTCCGGTACCTCTGGGTGGACAGAGGTCATCGGCACAGGCGACTCGCCCTCCTTAGCGAGGGGCTGCCCACCTGAATCCGGAACCATTGGAGGTTCCAGCGCAGTATCCGGCTGGGGGCCAGACTTGCTGCGGCCCCCGTCAGCAGAATCCATGGGGGTCTTTCCCCCCATGTGTCCGGCGGCTAGGATCTCGCCTTGGGGCGTCTCCAGAACTTTCTCCCCCTGGTCCGGCATCCTCTGGGACAACACTTCAGTGTCATCCGTAGGCCTGGGGGAGGAGGCCGTCGGGAGTGACTCGTTGTTCGTCACCGACGGGTCCACGGACTCCTCCGAAGAGGATACCTCGATGTGGGACGTGGCCGGACTACATATGAGTGTTCGGCATTATAGGTAGCAATGAAGCTAAAACACATTGAAAGTACTATGGAGTACAGATACTTACGATTTAGCCAGGGCTTGTCCCTGGGCAACCACTCCTCGTCACTGTAGGCGGCCGTGGTGGAGTGGTCCGGATGGGATGTCTTTCCCTTCTTAGGCGTCCTGGCCTCCCCCCGCGGGGCGGCTTTTCTCTTCTTCTCCCCCCCCCCCCGGTTGGGGGACAGGAGATTTCTTGTTCCTCCTCCTTGTCTTCGTGGGAGGAGTGCGCCTCGGCGTCCTCGGACGACGAATCTAATACGACCCTGCGCCAGAGACCTCTCCTGGTCCCCGTGCCCGCCTTCTTGGCCTTCTTCTCCGGCACCTCATAGGGCACCGGAAACAACATCTTCGTTAGAAGCTCCGATTCCGGATCTTCCGGTAACGGAGCCGGGCAGTCGATCCGCTCCGCCACTGCTACCCAATCCCGTGGAAACAGTGTGAAAAGCTTAGGATCCTCCTCTAGATGTGCTGATAAAAGGCGCGCCCTGCGAAACACATGAACTTACCGGATTGGCGAGGCGCTTGGCGTTGTGTCCGCGATCTTCGGTTATGGGTGGTGGTACCTCGTTAGTCTTGAACAGGAATTTCCAGACGTCTTCGTGCATCGTGCCGAAGAGCTCTCGTAGTGTCTGGTGTTCGACCGGGTTGAACTCCCACAGATTGCAAACCCGTCGTTGGCACGGAAGGATCCGACGGAGGAGCGTGACTTGTACTATGTTGACGAGCTTGATCTTCTTGCTTACCATATTCCAGACACAGTTCTGAAGTCCGGACAGCTCCGCCACGGATCCCCAGGCTAATCCCTTCTCTTTCCAGGAGGTGAGCCGCATGAGGTGCCAGATCGAAATTCGGGGGCCGCCGCCCAGTTGGCGTTGCGGGGCTTGGTGATGTAGAACCACCCTGATTGCCACCCGTTTACTGTCTCCATGAAGGAGCCCTCGGGCCAAGCGACGTTGGGCATCTTGCCCACCATGGCGCCCCCGCACTCCGCTTGCTGGCCGCCCACCACCTTTGGCTTCACGTTAAAGGTCTTCAGCCATAGGCTGAAGTGGGGCGGGATACGGAGGAAAGCCTCGCACACGGCGATGAACGCCGAGATGTTGAGTATGAAGTTGGGGGCTAGATTGTGAAAATTGAGCCCATAGTAAAACATGAGTCCACGGACGAATGGGTGGAGGGAAAATCCCAGTCCACGGACGAAATGAGGGAGGAGCACTACCCTCTCCCGAGGATTCGGGGTGGGGATGATTTGCCCCTCAGCCGAAAGCCTGTGCGCAATGTTTGCGGCCAGGTATCCGGCCTCCTGTAGCTTTGTTATGTCCTCCTCCGTGACGGAAGAGGCTATCCACTTGCCTCCTGCTCCGGACATGCTTGAATGACTTTGCGGAGAAGATGAGGGCTTGGGCGCTAGAGCTCGAGCGAAAGGGAATGGATGAGTAGAGGGAGAAGAAGGCGTGGGTAAAAAAGAGGAGTCCTTATCTATTTATAAGGGCGGTAGAAACTGTGCGCCTCCCCACTTGCCTGGTCAAACTCGCTTGTTCCCCAAGCGCCACGATTGGGTTACCCGTACCCGTATTGATGAGAATCCCGTGATAAGGGGACACGATCTCTGCTTCGACAAGACGTGCCAAGAAAACCGCCTCGCAATATGTGCAGCAGCTGGTTGAGAAAAATGGTTCGAATAATGACCGGACTACGGTATGATGTCATGTCATCAAAAATTGTCAGCAGATTTGATTCATGAAAAATTATGCTCTCTACGGTGGTATGTGGAAATTATTTTGCAGAGCCGGACACAATCCTTTTATTCAAGGTCTTCTATGGAGTATACGGAGAATGAACCCGCCTTGCACTACCGAAGACAATTTGCGCGCCGGACTCATCGTCATTGAAGCCGGGTTCAGGGGCTACTGAGGGAGTCCTGGATTAGGGGGTCCTCGGACAGCCGGACTATATACTTTGGCCGGACTGTTGGATTATGAAGATACAAGATTGAAGACTTTGTCCCGTGTCCGGATGGGACTCTCCTTGGCGTGGAAGGCAAGCTTGGCGATTCGGATATGTAGATCTCCTTCTCTGTAACCGACTCTGTGTAACCCTAGCCCCCTCCAGTGTCTATATAAATCGGAGGGTTTAGTCCGTAGGACGAGAACAATCAGAATCATAGGCTAGCTTCTAGGGTTTAGCCTCTTCGATCTCGTGGTAGATCAACTCTTGTAATACTCATATCATCAAGATCAATCAAGCAGGAAGTAGGGTATTACCTCCATCAAGAGGGCCCGAACCTGGGTAAACATCGTGTCCCCCGCCTCCTGTTACCATTAGCCTTAGACGCACAGTTCGGGACCCCGTACCCGAGATCCGCCGGTTTTGACACCGACAGCGACCACTCCCAGATGATCAACTGTGCAGTCGTCCGGGCATTCATCCTGAACGACGCCATGAACTGGCCAAGATGGTCATGTGGCGGGTGCTAGTCGCTTTGTTCGATCAGGTGGAGGGGTTGCAGCTTTTGGAGGCGCTAGTGGAGGCAGGCAACATGATGTCGCAACAGGTGTTGGAGAAGGTCGGTTACTACACACGTACTCTAATCGCCCACAAGTTGTTCGAAGTAATGCCCCATAAAAAGAGAGATGAGATGAAGATGATCATTTCCTCAGTGATAGGTGGGGTCTGCGTCTCATCTACTACCTCAATTCATCAAATTTGTATTTGTGTATGGTATTTTCCACATCAACCCTGGCATGCGGCCCCCATCCCTCAATTTCACTGTTTTCACGAGCTCAACTGATGATTAGTGTGATCTGTTACTTGTTAGGCTCAAATTTGGCGGTTCTGTATGAGTTGTCCTCGAAGTGGTACCAATCTATCATCCTAGCCCCGTATATGGTGGTTTTTTGTAATTTACTCAATTTGTGAGAGATGAAGTTGTTTGTATTTTATATGGGCCAGCTCCACGGCTGTACGATCCGGTCAAATCTAATATTCTTCAATATTTTTTGTCCACAACCGATGCTCACCTACTCTTCCATCCCCCTCCTTGTTACCATCGCTGGCGAATAGGCTAAGGAGCCCCGACGGCTGCTCGAACAATTCTCCTAAGAGATCATCAAGGCTGCCCAGGAGGTGTGCCGCATCGCCGCCATCACCTACATGGCCTCCGACGACGTGGCCCGACGCTCCTTTGCCATGACGTCCACATCGTCGTACACCTTGCCCACGATCTCTCGCAGCCTTCCTCAGTGAGGAGCCTCAACCTGTCATGGTCACCTCCACCTAGCCCTTGTGGCCCAGCCCAGCTTCCTCATCAACGTCAAGCGGGGTCTCCCACCTGCTGCTGGGCTTCGAGTCGTCTGCCAAAGTGATGCGCTCCATCTTGTTGCAGGCCGTGTTTGGAGACCGCCACGTCTGGTACCCAGGCTGGCTCGCTATTGCGGTCGAGCACGAACTCTGCTAAAGACATCCTCCCATGCCTATCGGTGCGCCCTTTTCAATTCTGCTAAAAATTGCCGACTGTAACATTCAGACTACCCACAACGAAAGTAACATAGATGATAACATCACACCTATCTAGACAAAATAGATGATGTGGTATGTAATAATGAAGAAAGAGAGTCATGTGATAACATAGCTAGTTAATGTAACATCACACATAGCAGAAAAAGATGAGTCTACAACCTAATAAATGAAGTGATGCATGACACAACATATATGTTACTACCACTCTGGAGGTAGTAAGATAGACTAGTAACATATACATGTTACTACTCTAAGTTAGTCCCCACTGTGACTAGTCTCAATAAAGCATTCGACCTTTGTTGAGTACTAGGCAAAGCACGTGCGACATGTGGGACAGCATTGTTCGCTCTGCCATTTGTTTGCCGAGTTCTCCTTTTTAACACTCGGCAAAAAGACTTTCTCGAGTGCAATACAAAAACAACTCAACAAACTTGCCTTTTTTAAAAGGGTCTGTCTAGGGCACTACACATCTAAGTGACTCAATCAAGCATAAATAGGAAAAAGAAAAGAAAAAAGAAAATACCGTTTCTAGAACAAGTCCAACCGTTTCTGAAAATACCGAATCTCTGCGTAAAATTAATGATATACTCCCTCCATCCTAGAATAAGTGTCTTGAGCTTAGTATTTATACTAGAGTTAGTACAAAGTTGAGACACTTATTTTAAGATGAAAGGAGTAGTATTTTAGATGTGCAATATTTAGGGCACATTTAGATGTGGTTTAGCAAAAACCATTTCGGGATGGAGTCCAAGCAAATTGCCTTTGTCCCATGCCCCAACGAAATTAAGCTCTGATCATCCTCATCATTGCACTTGTTTTCTTTGTATCAACTGCGTGTGATGGGCATCCTCATCATTGCATCGTTTCCTTTGTATCAACCGTAAGAGACTGGGCACCGTATCGTCTCGTCCATCAAGCCACCAATACCGCACATGTTTCCTAGTTAAGAAACGTGTCTGATGATAGTTACACCGGAAAAAGTGCGCTATTGCGGAGCGTGTGTGATACTAGATCCTACATCACACATGTTTCATTTCTAAGCCGTTTGCTTACCCATCACACACATTTTTATATAGGGTGTGCGATGATACCTCCCCAATTGCACACCTACTACGCATGTTGACGATTTACTAAATCGTTTGTGATAATGGTTTTGTACGATGGTGCTAGATTGAGTATGAGACCAGTTCTTGACTGTGTATTTGTTATGCAAATTGGCACTAATATTGAAACATTGGTTCTTCAAGACCTTTTGTCTTGGCCAATGGATGAAAGGCAAAGATTTCACGGTAACCAAGTACTATGGATGAGAGCAGAGTAGTCT
>NC_041387.1:639521713-639547692 GCF_002162155.2 Triticum dicoccoides
CCAACTTTTATATGAACTTTGAGCAACCCAACTTGAGCAGAGTCAACCGAACCAAATGATGGCATTGGACATTGGCCTTGTATGACTGGGTTACTGGAGTGCACGTACACGTATGCATTTGTATAGACCAAGTTAATAATCCAACAAAAGAATATATAAGGTCCAGTGTGCATGCCTCGTCAACGCTCTCTTTGTTTATGTCAGTTAGCGCTCTTTCTCTCTCTGTTATTTTTTTTGAAAGGATTCTCTCTCTGTTATTGAGAGAACTGAGTGACGTTTTCTCAACTTGAACTCAATAATATTACATGAAATGACATTATTTTTGTATAATCTTCTACCATAATTGTCCATGTATATGCAGTATACAAGGACCACAGATTTAAAAAATATCTCAAAGATTTTCTTAAATGAGGCAAAAAAATTATCATTTTATCAATTAAGATATGAAGAATACAATTAACATGTTAATTAGGGGGGAAATCAGGCAAAAACCAAGTTTACAACCTGCCCAGCTTGGAACATACACCTTCCGTTCTTAAATATTTATCTTTTTAAAGATTTCAAACGGACTACCACATACGGATATATATAGACATATTTTAGAGTGTAGATTCACTCATTTTGCTCCCTATGGAGCCATTTGTTAAAATCTTTAGAAAGACAAATATTTAGAAACGGTGGGAGTAATAGCTAACCATCAGGCACTAGCAGCTGACCTGGCTATAAACGACATCCTAACATTGCCACCCATCATTTTTTTTAAATAGAGGCAAAAGATTTGCCTCATCCATTACTTACGAGTGATGATGGAGTATGTTAAAAAAAATCAAATTACAACTAGATCGTTACTCTCTCAGCATGATTATACCCAACTTGTTCACACACACAGCCACACAAAGAAATGCTTGATGTTGGCAAGTAAAATCGTCAGGGGAGTGGTCTTGTGCCAAAAGACACGAGCATTTCTCTCATTCCAAATTGTCCGTGAGGTGAGCATGGTGAGTGAGGCTATGGCCTTTCTATTCGGGCTGCTAATGTCGGACATGTCGAACCAGCACTCCTTAATGGAACACTTCAACCACCATGAGGTGGTGTCAATATGCACAAGTTGAATCCATTCCTTGATCATGCCTCAAAGCCAAATAGTGAACCGGCATTTGAAGAATAGGTGGTTAGCACTTTCAGTCTCGTGCTTGCAAAGTGGGCATAATCCACAATTTGTACAACCGCTTGGCCAATCTTTCGGCGGTCCAAATATGATTTTCGATGGACAACCAAGCAAAATTACTCACCTTGGGGGTGCCCAAGCCTTCTACACGGTGGAACTCATGACATATATGGTGGCTTTGAGGAATTGTGTCTTGTAAGTAGAGGACGCTGAGTAAGACCCACTAGCCGTATGCTTCCAAGTGATGTTGTCCTCTGCGTCTTTATGCAGCTGGGCATCACCTAGGATTGCCCAAAGGGAGACGATCTCACGAATGTGGTAGAATGATCAATTCGCCGGAAGCTTATTTTTGGAGAGCCAAGCACAATCCTTCATGGCCTCATGCACCTTGCCCTTTTTCCTAGAAGAGGCCTCGTAGACGAGCGGAGAAATGTCCTTACGCCGGCCCCCATTGACCCTCCGGGCGCCGGAAGTCCCAAAACGGAGAGAGAGCCCCATTGACAATGGTGATAACGGTGGAAGGGTAGAATAAGTCAAGATCCGGCTCCCCTGGTTTTGAGATACCACTACAACTTGGATGAAGCATCGTTAATTAGCAGCTGATGTCAACAGAACGAGACTGTATAGTACATATATGCGAGCGACGCATAGGATGGGAGCAAAAACACAACAAGCAAACACGCACGTATTTGTCATGTACCCTTGAGAAAGAGCAGTAACAGATAGCTAGTTCGATCGAACGCATTGACCGACAGCTTCAAAGATGGACGCCGACGCCGACGACCGCTTTCATCTATCCGGACCGACGCATATGATGCCCGGAGCCGGCGCCGTCCGTTCTTTAGCGACGACGACGATGATGATTGACTGGTCAGTACGCATGTTCCATGCCCTCGCCGGCCTTTAGCCGATTGGGGTCGTGCTTGCAGCTGTACGCTGAGTCGCTGACTTATGTTCATCATAAATTCGTAATGTCACAGGGACAATGAGGAGCACCGCCGGTGCATCGCCGCCAGCATCGTCAAAGGCACCTACATCCTCGAGGACGACAGGAACACGTGCAGGCTGCTGGTGGGGGAGGCGCTCGCGCCGGCGTGGTGGGAGAGCTTCCATTTCCGCATTGTCAAAGTGCTCAAGGACGACTGCGACCGTAAGGGGGAGCACAAGTTCATCTTCGGCGCCATCTACGAGCACGTGCCGCCGGCGGGCGCCCGCCGCCACCCGTCGGCTCCGCAGTACGTCGTCGCCCTGCGAGGGACCATGCTGAAGCACCCCGACCCCTTCAAGGACCTATGGCTCGACCTCAAGGTCATGGCCAACACCCTGCACCGGTGCAGGCGCTCCGAGCGCGCGCGCACGGAGGTCGAGGCGCTCCTCGGCGCCGGCTGCAGCCCCGTGTGGCTCACCGGGCACTCGCTCGGAGCGTCCCTGGCGCTGGACGTGGGGCGGAGGATGATGGCGGACAAGGGGGTGAGCCTCCCGACCTTCCTCTTCAACCCGCCGCAGGTGTCGCCCGCGCCGGTGATCAACGCGCTGCACCCGACGGAGGTGGGCAAGAGGGACCTGTACGCCACCAGCTATGTCTTGAAGGCCGGCCTCGGGCTCGTCCTCAGCCCCCACCGGAAGCGCATGGAGGCCCTGTTCCAGAGGCTGGCACCGTGGGCGCCGCAGCTGTACGTGCACGACAGGGACGTCGTCTGCCTGGGTTTCATCGACTACTTCCAGCAGCGGCAGCAGTTTCAGGAGCGCTTCCGCGGCGTGGCCAGGTCGGCGATGACGCTGTCGTACCGTGACATGCTCTTCTCCTTGGTAGGCACGGACAAGGAGCGCCCACATCTCCTGCCTTCGGCCATGCTCGTGAAGAACTCCAGTGACTGCGAGGCCCACGGGCTCGAGCAATGGTGGAAGCCAGACAGCGAGCTCAACTTGAGCGCCAAGCGTTACAGCTATCCTGGAGCATAAACCCCTCCCTTCCCTACCACGCTGTGTGCATCGTAAATGTATTCCTAATTAATTTGTGCTACATTTACATTGCATTCTCGTATACGCACTCCACATGCTATGCTAAGGGCAACTCTAACTGATCCCCTCTAGAACCATCATAGCAGCCACCAAAAGAAAAAAAATGACGAATCACTGCGACGGGCGTTAGTGTCAAGTTCAGAGGTTTCTTCGGTCTTGATTGTAATTTTACTTCTTGGCTATTGTTCCTTTGTGCAAAGGCTAGCGATTTGCTGTCTTTTCAGTTTTACCAGGTCGGTTTATACGTTTTTTTCTCCAAAAGGGAGACTCCCCGACCTCTGCATCAGATCGATGCATACGGCCAACTTTATAAATAAGAAAATAGGTTCAACAAGGTCTTAAAGTCTGAAGCAAAAGTAAAGGCAAGCTCACAGAGAGCCACATGGCCAAAAACACAAAAGCCAAAAGGCCACAACTGGCTGGCATAAGAAAGATAAGAAAACTAATTGCCTATCCTATTACATGACCGCCATCCATTCCGGTTGAAGATATCCCGTGCTACCATCTCCCACCGGATCGATCCAGTAACCAAACGCTCCCTGGCCTCCGCCAGAGTGAGTAGCGACCACATACGGATCAACGCAGTGGCTCAGAAGATAACCTGCAAAAAATGAATATTTATTGTTCTGTTAAAAACCAAATCATTTCTGCAGTTCCAAATTGCCTACAATAAAGCACATACTCCTACGCGAATGTGTCTAGCCGTTTCAGACTCTATCTCAATAAGCCACGTTCCAAATAACGTGCTGACAAAATTCGAAGGAGTAATGTTAAAGGCAATTTGCACCGTCCGCCACAAAACTTTGGCCAACGGGCAATCTAGAAAAAGGTGTTTGATAGTTTCATCCCGATCACAAAAACTACACCTAGTAGATCCTGTCTAGTTGCGCTTTACCAAGTTATCCTTTGTTAATATTGACAAATATATTCTGAACTAGGAATGGCGCTAGAGTTGATAACATTGAGATACATCAATTTAATTGTGAACTCTCCAGACCTAGTGAGCTTCCAGCGCAACTGATCGAGTGTTGAGATAGCTGAACCTCCATCAGTCTACTCACTAAATGAAGCCACGCTTCCCAACGATTGCTAGCAAGCGTCCTCCTAAAATGAATATTAAGGGGGATGGACTGAAGTATCGTTGCAACATGAGCATCACGTCGTTGAACAATACTATAAAGGGACAGGTACTGAAGCGCCAATGGCGTCTCTCCTAGACATGTATCCTACCAGAAACGCGTGGTAGTACCATTACCGATTATGAACTTTGTCCTATTGAAAAAGGCTGATTTGACTCTCATGAGCCCCTTCCAAAAAGGCGAGTCCGTCAGTCTCACTGTCACCTGGGACAAAGTTTTGGAATGCAGATACTTACTACGAAGAATCTGCGCCCACGTGGCATCAGTCTCAACTGATAATTTAGACAACCACTTGCTGAGAAGACATCTGTTCTTGACTTCAAGATTTTCAATGCCAAGACCCCCTTGGTCTTTTGATCGACAAATGATATCCCATTTGGCGAGCCTGTATTTTCTTTTTAGTTCATCGCTCTGCCAGAAGAATCGGGATCGATAGAAATCCAGCCTTTTCCTAACTCCAACTGGGACTTCGAAGAAAGACAAGAGAAACATAGGCATACTCGTGAGCACCGAATTAATAAGAATTAATCGGCCACCGTATGACATGAGCTTGCCCTTCCAGCAACTCAGTTTCTTCTCAAAGCAATCCTCGATACACTTCCATTCTCTGTTTGTCAGCTTAGGATGGTGAATGGGTATACCTAAGTACGTAAAAGGCAAAGTCCCCAATTCGCATCCAAACAATTGCCTATAAGCCTCTTGTTCCTCATTGGCTCTACCAAAATAGAATTATTCACTTTTATGAAAGTTAATCTTCAACCCGGTCAATTGTTCAAATAAGCATAACACCAGCTTCACATTTCTCGCTTTTGCCAAGTCGTGCTCCACAAAGATGATCGCATCATCAACGTATTGTAGGATAGACACACCTCCATCAACTAGATGAGGCACCAAGCCACCCAACTGGCCAACCTCCTTAGCCCTTCCTATTAGAATTGCCAACATATAAACCACAATGTTAAAAAAAAATAGGAGACATCCAATCACCTTGTCTCATGCCCTTATGTGTCTGGAAATAATGACCTATGTCGTCATTCACTTTAATTCCAACACTCCCTTTTTGCATGAAAGATTCTACCTGGCGTCGCCAGGCTTCATCAAAACCCTTCATACATAAGGCCTGTTGAAGGAAAGGCCATTTGACTTTATCGTACGCTTTCTCGAAATCCACCTTGAATACAACTCCATCTAGTTTTTTGTGTGAATCTCACGGAGCGTTTCATGAAGGACCACAACCCCTTCTAGGATGTTTCTGTCCGGTATGAAAGTAGTTTGGGAATGCTGCACCACAGAATGCGCAATCTGCGTGAGCCTATTAGTCCCAACCTTGGTAAAGATTTTTAAACTAACATTAGGAAGACAGATGGGCCTGAACTGCTCAATTCTCATAGCCTCTGTTTTCTTAGGAGGTAGGGTTATCGTTCCAAAATTCAGGTGAAATAACTGAAGCTGTCCTGAGAATAAATCATGGAACATCGTAACAAATCCCCCTTAATAATATGCCAGCATTTTTTATAGAACTCCACCGGAAATCCATTCGGTCCTAGAGCATTATTATTTTTCATGTGCGCAATGGCCTCAAACACCTCTTTCTCGGAAAAAGGGGCAGTCAAAATATCATTCTCATCAGCAGCAAGTTGAGGAACATCCTCAATCCTAGACTCATCCAGAGATACACAATTATCCTCTGGAGGCCCAAACAACTTCTTGTAGTATCCGATTATGTATAATTTTAGGTTGTCATGTCCTAAAATCGTTCCTTCATCTTGTTCAAGCTGAAAGATCCTCTTCTTTTTGCGCTTGCCGTTGGCAACCATGTGAAAGAATTGAGTGTTCGCGTCCCCCTGGACAACTCGGTGAACCTTGACCCGCAACGCCCACTTTAATTCCTCTCACGAAGAAGCTCTTTCAGTCTCATCTCCGCCTCAAGCTTAGCATGAAGATCCGAGGCTGGCAGAACTATGGATTCGGCTTTTAAATCTAGGGACTAAATAAGGGTAAGAAGCCTTTCCTTTTCAACCTTATAAATCCCATTAAGATGCTTAGCCCACCCACGCAAGAAGCTTCTCAAGAGCGTTATCTTATTCTGCCAACGCTCAACCGCGCGGTCCTGCCTCCTGCATCCTTAGCCCATTCCCTGGCTACGAGATCTAAGAAACCTTCTCATTCAAACCAAGCCAGTTCGAACGAAAAAGAATTTTTGTTCCCCAAGTGGGTTACCTCACCAGAGTCCACAAATAAAGGCGTGTGGTTTGAAATACCACGCGAAAGTGCCTGGACCGTTACGAAGGGAAACTTTTGCTCCCATTCGACGCTCGCTAGGACTCGATCCAGCTTTTCAAATGTCAGATTTGGCAACGCATTGGCCCAGGTGAATTTTCTACCCGAAAGCTCTATCTCTCTCAGATCCAAGCTTTCAATAATGGTATTAAACATAAAAGACCACCTCCCGTCGAAATTATCATTGTTCTTTTCCTCTCGCCATCTAATAATGTTGAAATCACCCCCAACTAGGATTGGGAGCTGCTTAGAGCCGCAATCCGAACAAGATCTGCCAAGAACTCTGGTTTGAGTTCGGGCTGCGCGGCACCATATACCGCCGCCAGAGCCCAATTAAACCCATCAGCCTTCGACTGCACCTGAAACTTAACTGCGAAGTCTCCCATCACCACACTTCGGACTTTGAGCGAATCACATCTAACTCCGAGTAAGATCCCACCCGATCTTCCTCTCGGAGGCAGACAATGCCAATCAAAATCTATACCTCCCGATAAAGTATTGAGAAACTGTGGCGAAAAATTATCTCTACCAGTTTCCGACAATGCAATAAAATCCAGCCTATGCTCAATAGACACATCTGCAACAAACCTTCATTTAGCCAAGTCTTTCAGACCTCTGCTATTTCAAAAGATTCCTTTCATATTTCGTCATGGAATTTTTAGCAGTACGGATCCTAGCACTCCTATGCACCGCCAAAGACGGGTAAATCTTCCGCTTCCACTTGCATTTAGGTTTGTTCTGATCCTCCAGCCGGTCCTCACAACCAGGCTCTGTGGACCTAACTACTGCAGCCTCAAAGGTGTCATCCTCGCACAAAAATTACTGAGTACCCTGACCCCCAAAGCATCAATATCAGAATCATTCATGGGTTTAACCGCTGCTAAGTTTCGAATCATTTCTAAAGCGCGCTCCGCCTCCAAATCCAGGATATCATTAACGGAATTTGAATTTCACTATCATTGCTACCTAGTGAAACTCCTAATTGGTTTGCATTATTAATAATCTCATGATTAGAAAAATGCAGAATGGAATTAGACGTATTGACCGACATACCAGTAGTGACCTCAACATCACGAAGCTTGGCCGCCCTCATGGCGCACTGCTGCTGCATGTCATCAACCTCCGGATGATCCTAGAGACGGCAGCTCATCCGTCGCCCCGCAGAGACCAGATCTGAAATCCCTCCAAACGCAATAGCCTCCTCCCGAGTGACCCTGCTCGGAGTGGGGCCTCCTGCCTCACCCCCAACACCCAGCAGGCCAGTCTCCGTCGATGAAACAGCAGGAGCGCCCGAAAGCGGCGGCGGGGAACTCCACGGTGCCACGGACGTCAGCCGCGCGCCGTGGCACTGTGGTGTAGGTGTACCGGGGGAGGGAAGTGTATGGGCCGCCTGCCCGTACTCCCCACCCATCCCGGCCCTCTGGCAAGAGGGACTCGCCGGTGTCACAAGAGGTGCGGCCACCCTAGGCGCCCCAAGGGAAGAGGGAGCTGAGGCCACTTGCCCCGAACCCACTCCTGTAAGTTGAGCCGCCAACTTCAGCTCCGTCACCGTGATAAGAGAAGAAGGCGCCAAGGCCACCTGCCCCGGACCCCCTCCCCTAGGTACAACCTCCAACACCAAAACCGTGGGCTGAGGTGAGACAATGTGCGGAGCAGGAGAAAGAGTGGCCACCTGCCGAAGCTCCTCCCCCCTCCCTCAACCGAGGTCGTCGAGCCCCCGAGAACGGGACTATCAGCATCCTAAAAATCCAGGGTAGGTAACGTGCCCTCAAACACATCGTCGGACTCCATCCGGTCGTTCCAGAGTCTAGGAGGCGCAGAAGCAGGCTTGAATGACCCAAATCTCAGAGAAGTCATTGGCACCAAAGAGGGTGGTGCCGTCCCATCCTTGGGCTTCTAAGAAACGGGCCCCAATCCGTTGGATAACTCACGTCCAGCATCATCAACTGGTGCCTCCTTAGCACCCGAGCTGTCATCTCCCTCGTGCATGTCTACATCAGTCCCATTGATAGCCTTAGCAAACAGATCAGCATCCTCAAACTCAATGTCGAGGTTGTAAATCTGGCCCCTAAATGTCCACTTGACCACATCAGGCACAGACTCAATATCCAGAACACTCACCAGCAGTCAGGCTACCCCGTGAGCTCGAAGCCATATCCACTCTCTTAGTTTTCCCCACCATAATGCCCAAGCTAGCCACGACCCTAGCATCCTGCATCGGCTTCGAGGGAGCCCCGGAAAAATGTAACCAAACCTGAGTAAGAGGCTTGCCCTGAGGCTCGACCTTCTTCCACTTGTGGAACTCGAGGAAACATTCTGTGCCAGGTACTCTGCACAACCAAAAATTCAAAAGTCTCTGCAAATCCTCAACCGAAGGGAAATCAACCTTAAACATGTTGGCCTCGAGACTAACAAGCTCCCACTGGAAGTCACCTGGAGCTAACTCCTTAAGCCTCTGCACAATCTGGGTCTCAAAGACATCTCCTTTGGTAACTTTCACCACCCCAGTGGTCATACTCTAGGTCTCGTCTGGAATCTCCCTCGCACTAGGAGACTCAAATAACATGAGCTCAGCACAATACACTCCGTACATAGTAAGAGACGACATCTGATCACGCAAAATCGGGCAGTCCCCCATATCATGTGCCAGCTTGCCACAAGTATCACATAGTTTAGTCACACATTCAGCAATAAAATGACCCTTCTCTCCACAACGATAGCACAACATTTTCTCCTTTTTGCACGCCCACTTGGACGCTCTATCCCAATCAGCCATGTCTGCCGCCTCCACTGAAGCGGACGCCGTTGTCTTAGTCCCATGTAACTCAGCATTGGCGAGTGCCGTCACCACATCCATAGCCTGACCGGACAGAACCGGCGTCTCGGCAGCCCTGGCGGCGGTCGTCTACTCGACGACAACAGGTGGAGGAGGCTGCCGTTGACAGAAGCGACCACCTCGACCACCACGATGACTGCGGTATCTGCCCCGATGCCGATAGTCAGGGTCAGACGCCCCTCAACAAAACCACCCGGAGGACTGAGAAAAGGTCTCTTCGCAGTACCATCACTCTGCCAAGCATATCCGCGGCCACCACCCATCGATGACGAACCACGGTGTTGGCCATCACCATACGCATTGTAACTATCATCACACCATTGTCCCCGGGGCGGTCCGTTAGCACCACTGTTAGCTGGGTCACGGGGCACACCCGCCCCTCCATTAGCAGACAGAGGTGGCGGTGCATGTGACAGTGCCGGTCTAGGCCGCTTCTGCGTCGGCCTCGCGACATGGTGCGGCAGCGGCGTAGCCCGAGGCTGATGGCCAGGCACCAGGACAGGCAAGAAGGAAGGCTTAGGCTGCGGCGGCCGTGGCCCTTGTGTAGCGCCGCCCCGTCTCGTAGCTGCACCCGGTCCCTACGGCGGTGGACGAGGCCCAAGAGCCGTCCCGCCCCGACCCGCAGTGACGAGCGCTGCACCGGCCACCACCGGAGGCCTAGGAGTAGACGGTGCCACGGCACCACGTCCGACTCCAGCCGCCGGTGGTCTCAAACCCGGCGTCGCCACTGCGTCCCGCATCGGTCGGAGCAGTCCCAGTGGCAACCGTGTTGTTCTGTCGAGTGGCCGCGCCACCACCATGGCCGACCGGCACGGTCCTGGCCTGGGGCTTCGGTCCAGTTGGACCACCTCCACGCCCCGCCATGGCTGCGAGGGGCGGAATACGAGCAGCACAGCCAGCCCCACACCTACGAAGCCTGGGAACTGCGTGAGCTCGACGAACCCTAGGCGGAGGCAGACGGGGAGATTGATCAAGAGAAAGACGAACCGGCGATATGCATGTGGCTACGTACTCCGTAGCTATGATCGGCGTTACCTGGGCCTCATACCCAGGAACGACCAGTCCGGTCTGCCTTGCCTCGCAGCTGGCATGCTGGGCCACATACCCAGACATGTCACGTGCCTTGTACTATGATCCCTATGATATAATGAGACACGTATTACCATGCAAAAAATAACTGATCCCCTATCCGGCATTAGAGAAGGATAATTCCGATTTCAGTCCTCTAACGTGCACCTAGCCAATCTCCAATAGCCGTTAGCGGAGAATAAATTATCCTCCGGCGCCTATCCCGACCCTACTTTACTCCAGTGCTCCGGCTCGGAGCAAAACTCTCGTGCCTCTCTGCCGCCTTTCCCCCGCCACCGGCTCTTCGTCGGCGACCGCCTGCCGGGTCCCGCTGCTACCGCGTCGCCTCCCTTGGCCCTCGCCAGCCTTCTGTCTGATGCCTAGCCCGTTCGTCCACCGTCGCCATAGCTGGAATCAAGCTGAAACATCGCCGCCGTCGCCATAACCGATTCATTTTTTTCTTCCTCTTTGGCGGCCGCTGCTCCTGACCTTGCTTCCGTGCAGCTGCAGGTCATTTCCATAATTCGCCACCCGCCGGTTCGGCCAATACAATTAGGATGGCCAGTTGGCCGGTGCATTCGGCTAATACAATTAGGATGGCCAGTTATCGGTAATTTCCATGATAAATTACACTTTTTTTCTACTCCCTCCATTCCTAAATATAAGATCTTTTAAGAATTCCACTATAGACTACATACGGTATGTAGTTTATAGTAGAATCCCTAAAAGGTCTTATATTTAAGAACGGAGCAAAATGTGCTGTTGTGGAATCGAGGCAAGTTTAACCATGATGGATTCTTTTTTACGAATTAACCATGATGGTTTTGACAAAATGTCAACTATTTCAGGGCATGTACAATGGAAGTGCTTAAATAAACGTCACGATATGTAGTGCAGATGGGGCCGGGATTCTGGGCTGACCGTTCGTGATTGCCCTGGGTGCATGTCATGTGACCATTTTTTCTTAACTTTGAGATGGGTACGGCTGCTGATGTTGTCATTGATGTGTGTATGTGTGTGTGTGTGCGCGCGCGCGCATGTGTGTGTGTGTGTGTGTGTTTCACGAGGGCAAAGATCATCGTTTCTTAAAGTCTATTCTCTCGAATATTCAGGGATTCCAGTTATCTTTGCTTGTGCTAGGAGGAGGGCAAATGGTGCTGCCCATCAATGTGCACGGGAAGCATTTAAGCTGCATGCTGATTTTCTCATGTACTCTCTCCCTTCAAGTTTAAAGGGCTCAATACAAAAATCTTCTGTCTGCAGCCGTTTTCTATGGTTTTATCAGTTTACATTTTTTACTCTTCTTCATTTGGTTATCTTTGTTTTTATCTATTATTTTGCTAACAGGGCGAAGCCAGGATAAAACGTCGCCCGGGTCAACCCAAACAAGTAGTGGTAATGTATTCCCTAAAAAAACAATAATGTATGGCTAAAAGGTGCGTAACTCATATTAAGTAACATGTCAATATTGTTTTTAGTAACCTCACATAAGTAAGAAATTATAGTTGACAATATATCATAACGTAGTTACCTCTATTTTTCTTGACCTCTACGTTCTTTCATCTTTACATGGAGTCACTAGTAGAACATAGGGCTTCGGTCCAGGCCTGAAGAGGGAATTAATCCCGGTTCACTCACGAAGCGGGACCAAAGAGGGCATCAGTCCCGGGTTCATGAGGCCTGGGAGCCGGCCGGGCCTCGGGGGCCATTTGTCCCGGTTCGTCTGACCCCTTTGGTCCCGGTTCCAGACACGAACCGGGACCAATAGGACTCGCTCGTGGCCCACAACCTTTAGTCCCGGGTTGTGTCTAGAACCGGGACCAAATGTGGTCCTTTAGTCCTGGTTTTAGTCACAAACCGGGACTAAAGAGAGGCCTATATATATACCCCCTACACGCAAGTAGAGCAGTTCACTGCTCTTTTTTTTGGCCGACCGTGTGAGAGCTTTGTGGTGCTCCTCACCTCCTATGCACATGAGGTGTTCGATGAAATGCCCGAGCCACACTTAAGCTTTCTCCTCTCGAAGCTCCTTGTCCAAACTCTATTTTCCTCAAGATTTGTCTAGGTTTGGCGGTCCGTCCTGCCCTGTCCCCATTCTCACCACCGTCGATCGCCCACGCCCATCTCGTCGCCGGCACCACCGTGGTGAGCCTCTTGTTCTTGTCTTCTTTCTAAAAGAAAAAAAATGATGTTCTATTAATTTGGTTTTAATGTGATGATGAATTTCTGTTAATTTGGTCACTTCTCTATTCATGATGTTCTGTAATGGTTTTTTCCACACTTAATTATATATAATGCATGGAGATGAACCGACAATGGATGTACGGTGACAGACGCAGCACCTTCGAGTACATTAAGGGCGTGCATTATTTTCTCGAAGTGGCTGAGGCAAACAAGCAAAATGGTTTTATGTGTTGTCCTTGCCCTATTTATGAGAATACGAAGTCTTACTCTAACCGGAAAACCCTTCACATCCACCTGCTTGAGAAAGGTTTCATGCCACACTATAATGTTTGGACCAAGCACGGAGAAAGATGGGTTGTGATGGAAGACAACGAAGAAGAAGAGGATGATGACAACTATGTGCCCCCTGAATACGGTGATGCTTCAACGGGGGAAGCTGAAGGTCGGTAGGAACCAGATGATGTGCCCGATGATGATCTTCGCAGGGTCATTGTTGATGGAAAGAGATAATGCGAAAGTGAAAAGGATATGTTGAAGTTCGATCGCATGTTAATGGATCACAAAAAAGGTTGTACCTCAATTGCGAAGATGGCAACACAAAGCTTGGCACCTCACTGGAATTGCTGCAATGGAAGGCATACAATGGTTTATCTGACAACAGATTTGAGAATCTACTGAAAATATTGAAGAAGAAGCTTCCAAAGGATAACGAATTGCCCGACAGTATGTACAGAGAAAAGAAGGTTGTATGTCCTCTAGGATTGGACGTGCAGAAGATACATGCATGCCCTAATGACTGCATCCTCTACCGTGGTGCGTGCGAGGATTTGAACGCATGCCCGGTATGTGGTGCATTCGGTATAAGATCAGACGAGATGACCTTGGTGATGTTGACGGCGAGCGCCCCAGGAAGAGGGTTCCTACCAAGTTGATGTGGTATTCTCCTATAATACCACAGTTGAAATGTTTATTCAGAAATAAAGAGCATGCCAAGTGGATGCAATGGCACAAATAGGACCGTAAGAAAGATGGGAAGTTGAGAGCACCCGCTGACGGGTCACAGGGAGAAAAATCAAGAGAAAGTGGGGGGACTTTGCAGGTGACGCAAGGAATGTATGGTTTTGTTTAAGGGCGGATGTCATTAATTCTTTTGGGGAGTAGAGCAGAAATCATATAGCACCTGGCCCGTGACTCTATGTATATATAACCTTCCTCCTTGGTTGTGCATGAAGCAGAAGTTCATTATGATGCCAGTGCTCATCCAAGGACCTAAACAAACCGACAACGACATTGATGTTTACCTAAGGCCATTAGTTGAAAAACTTTTACAGCTGTGGAATGGAAAAGGTGTACATGTGTGGGATGAGCAAGACCAATAGAAATTTGACCTACATGCATTGCTGTTTGTAACCATCAATGACTGGCCTGCTCTCAGTAACCTTTCAGGACAGATAAACAAGGGATATCACGCATGCACACACTATTTAGATGACACCGAAAGTATATATTTGGATAAATGCCAGAAGAGTGTGTACCTGGGGCATCGTCGATTTCTTCCGACCAACCATCAATGTCGAAAGAAAGGCAAGCATTTCAAAGGCGAGGCAGATCACTAGAAGAAGCCCGCCGTCCGTACTGGTGATCACATACATGCTATGGTCAATGATTTACAAGTAACCTTTGGAAAGGGCCCCGACAGACTATCAGTTCCGAATGACGCTGAGGGACACGCACCCATGTGGAAGAAGAAATCTATATTTTTGGACCTACCCTACTGGAAAGACCTAGAGGTCCGCTCTGCAATCAACGTGATGCACATGAAGAAGAATCTTCGCGTGCACCTGCTAGGCTTCTTGGGCGTGTATGGGAAGACAAAAGATACACTGGAGGCACGGGAGGACCAGCAACGTGTCCACGAAAAAAGATGGCATGCCTCCAAAGCAGTATGAAGGTCTTGCCAGCTATGCTCTTAACAAAGAAGAGAAAGAAATCTTCTTTGAATGCCTGCTCAGTATGAAGGCCCCGTCTGGCTTCTCGTCAAATATAAAGGGAATAATGAATATGGCAGAGAAAAAGTTTCAGAACCTAAAGTCTCATGACTGCCACGTGATTATGACACAACTGCTTCCAGTTGCATTGAGGGGGCTTCTACTGGAAAACGTTCGACTAGCCATTGTGAAGCTATGTGAATTCCTCCATGCAATCTCTCAGAAGGTGATCGATCCAGAAATTCTACCAAGGTTAAGGACTGATCTGGCGCAATGTCTTGTCAGTTTCGAGCTGGTGTTCCCGCCATCCTTCTTCAATATCATGACACACATCCTAGTTCATCTAGTCGATGGGATTCCCATTCTGGGCCCTGTATTTCTACACAATATGTTCTCCTTTGAGAGATTTGTGGGGGTCTTAAAGAAATATGTTCGTAACCGTGCTAGGCCAGAAGGAAGCATCTCCACGGGCCATCAAATAGAGGAGGTCATTGGGTTTTGTGTTGAATTCATTCCTGACCTTAAGAAGATTGGTCTCCCTCAATCGCGGTATGAGGGGAGACTGACTGGAAAGGGCACTCTAGGATGGGACTCAATAATATGTAGGGACAAGCATTCTTGGTCTCAAGCACACTACACAGTTCTACAAAATTCTACCTTGGTGACCCCGTATGTCAATGAACACAATAATATTCTGCACTCCAAACACCCGGCGTAGTGTGATGACTAGACTACATGTGAATACATCAGGACTTTTGGCAGTTGGTTGCAAACACGTCTCATGGGTGACAACACTGTTTCTGATGAGCTGTACTCGTTGGCCAGGGGACCATCTTCGACTATATTGACTTACACAGGGTACGTGATAAATGGGAATACATTTTACATGATCGCCCAAGATCAAAAGAGCACCAACCAAAATAGTGGTGTCCTCTTTGATCCAACAACCAAGAGGGGAAATGACGCATATTATGGTTACATAGTGGACATATATATGGGAACTTTGTTGGGAAATGTAGCAATAATTCAAATTTTTCCTATGTGTCACCAAGATCAATCTAGGAGATGCTAGCAACAAGAGAGATAAGGAGTGCATCTTCATAACCTTGAAGACCGCTAAGCAGAAGCATTACAAAAACGTGGTTGATGGAGTCATACTCGCGGCGATTCAAATCGCAGAAGATCCGATCTAGCGCCGAACGGACGGCGCCTCCGCGTTCAACACATGTACAGCCCGGGGACGTCTCCTCCTTATTGATCCAGCAAGGGGGAGGAGAAGTTGAGGGAGAGCTCCGGCAGCACGACGGCGTGGTGGTGGAGCTTGCGGTTTTCCTGCAGGGCTTCACCAATCTCTATGGAGGAGGAGGAGGAGGTGTTGGAGGAGGGAGGGGCTGCGCCAGGGGAAGGGTGCAGCAGCCCTCCCACCCCCCACTATTTATAGGTGAAGGGGAGAGGGGGCCTCCCTCCTAGATCCCATCTACAAGGGAGGACGGCGGCCAAGGGGGAAACTTAGCCCCCAAGTTGGGTGGAGGCGCCCCCACCCCCTAGGGTTTCCAACCATAGGTGTAACACCCCTGTGTAATGATGCTATAGTAATCCCTGGGATTAAGTTAATCCTTTTGCTAAACGAGTGTTTGTTCATCATTGTCTCATTGTCTCTTTCAAATTCCAGTTGAATTAAATTTGAAATTATATGTGGAATTCAAAAAATGCTCAAACATGAAAATTAAAATGTTCATCTTGTGCAAAATAATCCATAATTAACATTTGTGGTGAACCTACTTTTTTAAAAAGTGTTTAAATGGCCTAAGCTATTTGAAACTGATGCTTTAAAAGAAAAAGAATAACTAAAAGAAAAAGAAGAGGTGAGAGAGAGAGAGCGCGCTCCCCTTACCTCCCCTAGGCCTAGCCCACTAGAGCTGGCCCATCCATCCTCCCACACCGGACACCATCCCTCCCTGTTCCTCTGACCCAGGCCGCTACAGGCGCCGTTCCCGCCCGACCGCCTCGCCGGCGCCGCCGCGAGGGGATAAGGCCGGCTCGGACACCTCGAGTCCCCCCCTCACCTATCGCCATCCCACTCCCCCACTCGCTTTCCCCCCTCCTAGATCCATCCCCCGCTCACTTCCTCATCCCCTCGTTCCCCACCGACGCCCGAGCGAAGCCATGGCTGCGCCGCCGTCGACCGCGTAGCCACAACGCTCCTCGCACCTTGCCAGGACATCCACGAGCTCCGTCGAGCTCCGCTGCAACCTCCCCGACCTCGAGCTCGAGCGCTACGACACCGCAGCCACGGATCGAGCCCTTCTTTCTCCTCGGATTGCCGGCACTTCTTCGACGAGCCCCACCGCCCTCTGCAGCTACTAAACCACCAAAGGCCACCGTGCGTGCCGTGAGGTGAGCTACCTCCCTCCTCTGCCCTCTAGCTCCTCTAGCTTGCGCTGTAGCTAGCTCGTCATCGTGCCCGAGCTCTGGTCGCCGTTGTGTACCTTGTCATCGTGGCCACAGCCGCCGTCACGCTCGCGCAAGCCCACGGTCGAGTTCCTGGTGCTCCCAGGAGCCCAACTAGCACGCGCACGAGCCTCCCCGTGCCCTCTGTTGACGAAACTGAGCTCACCCATAATGGCCGCTTGCTCCATCTTGTTGCCGGCGTCTTTTCCGGCCTCCCCTACTGCGGCTGAGGCCACCAATCGATGCGGAGTTCGATGCCCGTTCGAACACACCCATGCAGGCCTGAAACCGAGCCCCGTAGAGCGATTCCTGCCAACTCCGGCGAGACGCCGCCATTGTTTTGGTCGTCGGAGTCACTCCGGCGCCGGCCACCGACATGGCTGGCCTGGGGCCATCCTAGAGCCACTGCCAGTGGGCCCCACGGGTCCCAGTTGACTGGGTTGACCCAGTCAACTGCTGGCCAGGCAGCCCAGTGCCACTGACAGGCGGGCCCCACCGCCTATATTAATTAATGAAAATGTTTTAATAATTAAAACCTAATTAGTTACTAATTAGAGACTCACATGTGGGGGCCAGTAGCTATTTAATCTCAGATTAGTTTAATATAAACTTTGTTAATTACAGTGGCTGACATGTGGGCGCCACCTGTCTGGTTTGACTGGTCAGCCAACCTATTGACCTGTTGGCGTCAGCATTGCATCGTGCTGATGTCATAATTCCCTTTTTTGTTAATATAAATAATTTTAGGAAATGTCTAAAATCTTTAGAAAATCATAGAAAATAAACAGTAGCTCGGATCGAAATTTTTTATATATGAAATTTGCTGAGAACGACGAGACGAATCTAATAGTGTCGTCTGTTTCCATGTCGGAACCCTCTACGGAGGTGAACTCGTAACTTTTAGCCCGTTTTCGGTAGATGAATAGAGCCTATACACCGGTTATTAAATGGAACTTTAATCCTAAGGTAACTAAATGACTTAGACATATCTTTAGGCAACCCTGCGTTACACGTTAGCATAGCTTACTCTGTGTTGCATATGATTACTGTGCATTTATCTGTTTCTTCCCGCTCTTCTCTCCGATAGACCCCGAGACAGATGTTGTCCCTATGATCGACTACGTCACCGACGATACCACTGACGACCTTGCCTTTGCCGCTGAGCAACCAGGCAAGAACCCCCCTTTTGAGCATTCTGTTATCGCCTATTCTCTTCTCTCTTATGCTTGCATTAGAAATTGCTGCTTCTACTGCTTTTACCTATTCTGATGCATAGCCTGATCTTGTTACCTACAATTGTTACCTACATGTTTATCCTAAACTGCTTAGTATAGGTTGGTTAGAGACCCGTCAGAGACCCCATGTTGACCAAACCGCCCCGCTGGATTATCAATAGACCAGATCAACGGGATTGAAGACCAGACCCCGACACCGCACAACACTCCCCTTAGTTGTACGACACTATAGCGTTACTATCAAGTGTCAAGGGTGACACCTCGTTAGCGCTTCTGATGCTAACTCTGTGGAGTAGTTACCCAGTCGTGGTCATCGAGGGTGATTCCTCCTTTTCAACTTCTGATAACGGCGCTGTCGTGCAACCCCTCAAGTGTGAACCTCGAGGGTGGTTCCTCCTACGTTCACCTTGATGATTACATCGAGTGGAATCCATCGAGGGTGATTCCTCGGGATTTCCCCTGGTGTTTGAACACACAGGTACTTGGACTTTACAACTGTTACTTGGAAAGGTGGGTCGACCCTGAGGGGTACCCTCCAGAGATGTGGATACAGGTTGACCTGGAGGGTACCTGAGACTTGAATACGAGACGCGGCCATGCATTCTTATCCGTTGCCGCAAGTCCTCGAGACGGGGCGACGGGGTCATATCTTTCGTGAGTCTATGCTCGTGACCGCACTACCAACACACTAACGGTTTGGATATTTGATCCGAGGGGCCTCTGGCCTGATAGCACTAACCTCCACGTGGGCATAGTATGGGTGTTCTGCATCATATACATCAGCCGAAGCTTGATAGATGTTAGCAACTGAGTGGCGCGCGCAGGGTTGGACTAGGTAAGCACCTGCCTTTTTAAGGATGTAGCTAGGTTTGCTCACCGGCCGCCCACACAACGTGCATGAGTTACCGGGGTGATGGTCCAAGACCCCTGGGGGCATAGGTTTAGTCCGGCGTGCTGACCTCTCTATTAGGCCAAGGTCGGGTTGCGGTGTATCATTTGGCCGAGGCCGGGCATGACCCAAAAAGTGTATCCGGCCGGAGTTAATCGAGCGTGGTGGGTAAGTTGGTGCACCCCTACAGGGAAGAAAACATCTATCGATAGCCTGTCCTACGGTAACGGACACTTGGAGTTGTATCCCGATTGATACAACTAGAACTGGATACTTGAGATGAGAAATGGATAGTATGGCTCTGGGATTGCTTTCTGGCAGGGAGTCGAGGAAGGATCTCTAGGCGAGGTTGATGAAACTACTACTACTTTACTTTATGCTAGTCTGCACTCTTCTAATGCTGCAAGATGCTGAAGATGCTAGTCCTCGATAGGACTAGGTGTTACGTCTTGAGCTTGCGTTGGTTTTCCTTGAACAGGAAAGGGTGATGCAGCAATAGTAGCGTAAGTATTTCCCTCAGTTTTTGAGAACCAAGGTATCAATCCAGTAGGAGGCTCCTCACAAGTCCCACACACCTACACAAACAAACAAGAACTTGCAACCAATGCAATAAAGGGGTTGTCAATCCCTTCAAGGCCACTTGCGAAAGTGAGATCTGATGGAGATAATATGATAAGATAAATATATTTTTAGTATTTTATGATATAGATTCAAAAAGTAAAGATGCAAATAAAAGTAGATTGAAAGCTTATACGATAAGAGATAGACCCGAGGGCCATAGGTTTCACTAGTGGCTTCTCTCAAGATAGCATAATTATTACGGTGGGTGAACATATTACTGTCGAGCAATTGATAGAAAAGCACATAGTTATGAGATTATCTAGGCATGATCATGTATATAAGCATCACGTCCGTGACAAGTAGACCGAAACGATTCTGCGTCTACTAATATTACTCCACACATCGACCGCTATCCAGCATGCATCTAGAGTATTACGTTCATGAAGAACAGAGTAACACATTAAGAAAGATGACATGATGTAGAGGGATAAATTCATGCAATATGATATAAACCCCATCTTTTTATCCTCGATGTCAACAATACAATACGTGCCTTGCTGCCCTTGCTGCCACTGGGAAAGGACACCGCAAGACTGAACCCAAAGCTAGGCACTTCTCCCGTGGCAAGAAATATCAATCTAGTAGGCCAAACCAAACCGATAATTCAAAGAGACTTGCAAAGATAACTTAATCACACAGAAAAGAATACAGAGGAGATTCAAATATTTCTCATAGATAAACTTGATCATAAACCCACAATTCATCGGATCTCGACAAACACGCCGCAAAAAGAGTTACATCGAATAGATCTCCAAGAAGAGGAAGGAGAACTTTGTACTGTGATCCAAAGAGAGAGAAGAAGCCATCTAGCTAATTAATATGGACCCGAAGGTCTATGGTAAACTACTCACGACTCATCGGAGAGGCCTTGGAGATGATGTAGAGGCCCTCCATGATCGATTCCCCCTCTGTCAGAGCACCGGCGAAGGCTCCAAGATGGGATCTCGCGGATACATAAGGTTACGACGGTGGAAATAGTTTTTCTTAGTCGCTTCTGATGTTTTCAGGGTACATGGGTATATGTAGGAGGAAGAAGTAGGTCGGTGGACGCTCGAGGGGCCCACGAGGGTGGGGGGCGCTCCCACCTGTAGGGGCGCACCGGGCACCCTCGTGGCCGCCTCACTTTTTTCTTGACGTCCACTCCAAGTCCTCGGGGTCACGTTTGTTCCAAAAAGATCGCTCCCGAAGGTTTCATTCCGTTTGGACTCCGTTTGATATTCCTTTTCTTTGAAACACTAAAATAGGCAAAACAGCAATTCGGGCTGGGCCTCCGGTTAGTAGGTTAGTCCCAAAAATGATATAAAAGTGTAAAGTAAAGCCCATAAACATCCAAAACGGGTAATATAATAGCATGGAACAATAAAAAATTGTAGATACGTTGGAGACGTATCAAGCATCCCCAAGCTTAATTCATGCTCGTCCTTGAGTAGGTAAATGATAAAAATAGAATTTTTGATGTGGAATGCTACCTAGCATAATTCTTAATGTAATTTTCTTTATTGTGGCATGATTGTTCAGATATAAATGATTCAAGATAAGAGCTTATAAAACATAAAAATAGTAATACTTTGAAGCATACTAACAAATAATCATGTCCAATCAAAATAACATAGCCAAAGAAAGCTCATCCCTACAAAATCACATAGTTAGGAAATGCTTCATCTCTATTACACAAAATACTCCCCTTGTGCATAACCCCGATGATGAGCCGAGCAATTGGTTCATACTTTTTAATGCGCTTCAGCCTTTTCAATTCTTATGCTATACATGAGCGCAAGCCATGGACATAGCAATATGTGTGGTATATGGTGGTGGTTATGAAGACAAAGAGGGAGAAGATAGTATCATATCAACTAGGCGTATCAACGGCCTTGGAGATGCCCATTAATAGACATCAATGAGAGTGAGTAGGGATTGCCATGTAACGGATGCACTAGAGCTATAAATATATGAAAGCTCAACAAAATAAACTAAGTGGGTGTGCATCCAACTTGCTTGCTCACGAAGACCTAGGGCATTTTGAGGAAGCCCGTCATTGGAATATAAAAAGCCAAGTTCTATAATGAAAAATTCCCACTAGTATATGAAAGTGACAACATAGGAGACTCTCTATCATGAAGATCATGGTGCTACTTTGAATCAGAAGTGTGGAAAAAAGATAGTAGCATTGTCCCTTCTCTCTTTTTCTCTCATTTCCCCCCCTTCTGTTTGTTCTTCTTTTTTTCTTTTTTCTTTTTACTTTTTATTTTTGGTGGACTTCTTTGGTCTCTCTTTTTTCATGGGCTTCTTTGGCCTCTTTTATTTTTATAAAGTTCAAAGTCTCATCCCGACTTGTGGGGGAATCATAGTCTTCATCATCCTTTCCTCACTTGGGACAATGCTCTAATAATGAAGATCATCACACTTTTATTTATTTACAACTCAAGAACTACAACTCAATACTTAGAACAAAATATGACTCTATGTGAATACATCTGGCAATGTACCGGAATATGCAATGAATCAAGAGTGACATGTATGAAAAATTATGACGATGGCCTTGCCACAAATACGATGTCAACTACATGATCATGCAAAGAGCAATATGACAATGATGGAGCATGTCATAATAAATGGAATGGTGGAAAGTTGCATGGCAATATATCTCGGAATGGCTATGGAAATGCCATAATAGGTAGGTATGGTGGCTGTTTTGAGGAAGGTAAATAATGGGTTCATAATACCGGCGAAAGTTGTGCGGCATAATAGAGGCTAGCAAAGTGGAAGGGTAAGTGTGCGTATATCCATGGACTCACATTAGTCATAAAGAACTCATATACTTATTGCAAAAATTTATTAGCCCTCAAAGCAAAGTACTACTACCCATGCCCCTAGAGGGATAGATTGGTAGGAAAAGACCATCACTCGTCCCCGAGTGCCACTCATAAGGAAAGCACTCAAAGAGCACCCCATGCAACAAATTTGTCACACAACTTTTACCATACGTGCATGCTACGGGACTAGACAACTTTAAACAAGTATTTCTCATTTTCATAATTACCCAACTAGCATGACTCTAGCATTATTACCTTTTTATCTCAAAATAATTATCAAGCATCAAATTGATCATAGTTTTTAATGCACTTTCTATGATAGTTTTTATTATACCCAACTTGGATACTCATCATTCTAGGACCAAATTTATAACCATAGCAAATACCATGCTGTTCTAAAAGACTCTCAAAATAGTATAAGTGAAGCATGAGAGATGAACATTTTCTTCAAAATAAAGCCACAACCATGATCTAGAAAATATAAGTGAAGCACACAGAGCAAAATTATCTAGCTCAAAAGATATAAGTGAAGCACATAGAGTATTCTAATAAATTCTAGATCATGTGGGTTTCTCCCAAAAGGTGTGTACAGCAAGGATGATTGTGGTAAACTAACAATCAAAGACTCATATCATACAAGACGCTCCAAGCAAAACACATATCATGTGGCGAATAAAAATATAGCTCCAAGTAAAGTTTACCGATACACGGACACGAAAGAGGGGATGCCTCCTGGGGCATCCCCAAGCTTAGGATTTTGGTTATCCTTGAATATCTTGGGGTGCCATGGGCATTACCAAGCTTAGGCTTTTTCCACCCTTTATTCCATAGTCCATCAAATCTTTACCCAAAACTTGAAAACTTCACAACACAAAAGTCAACATGAAATCTCATAAGCTCCGTTAGTGCAAGAAAGAAAAACCACCACATAAGTTACTGTAACTCATTCTTTATTTATATTGGTGTTAAACCTACTGTATTCCAACTCATCTATGGTTCATACCCCTACATACTAGCCATAGATGCATCAAAATAAGCAAACAACACACGAAAAACAGAATCTGTCAAAAACTGAACAATCTGTAGCAATCTGTAACTTTCGAATACTTATGGAACCTTAATAATCCTACCAAAATAGCACGTACTAGTAAATTTGTCTATTGATCTACAGAAAAATGAATTAACGCAAAATCATGTCTCTGTGATTTATTGAATTTTTTCTCGTGAGCACAAAGTTTCTGTTTTTAAGCGGAATCAAATTAACTCTTACCATAGGTTATCCTATAGGTTCTACTTGGCACAAACACTAATTAAAACAAGAAAACAAATCTAAACATAAATTATATGCAAAATTTATTAATAAACATAAGCAAAAACAAAAAACTAAAATAAAATAGGGTTGCCTCCCTACTAGCGCTATTGTTTAACGCCCCAAGCTAGGCATAAAAGCAAGGATAGATCTAAAAAGTGCCATGTTTGGCACTTGATTCATAAGTAGCTCGCATGATAGATTCATAAGGTAATTTGACTTTCTTTCTTGGAAAGTGATCCATGCCTTTCCTTAATGGAAATTCAAATCTAATATTCTCTTCCTTCATATCAATAATCGCACCAATCGTTCTAAGGAAAGGTCTACCAAGAATAATAGGGCAAGAAAGATTGCAATCTATATCAAGAACGATAAAATCTACGGGCCCATAGTTCCTATTTGCAACAATAAGAACATCATTGACCCTTCCCATAGGATTTTTAATGGTGGAATCCGCAAGGTGCAAATTTAAAGAGCAATCATCAAGATCATGGAAACCTAGAATATCACATAAAGTTTTCGGAATTGTGGAAACACTAGCACCCAAATCACACAAAGCATAACAATCATGATTTTTAATTTTAATATTTATAGTAGGTTCCCACTCATCATTAAGTTTTCTAGGTATAGAAACTTCCAAATTAAGTTTTTCATCATAAGATTGCATCAAGGCGTGAACAATATGTGGAGACTAAAGCCCCCCCCCCCTTTACTACCGGTTCGCCACGAACAGGCTCTAAAGTGCCACCACGTGGCACGAGCCAGGCCCGGGTGCTGGTAGACCATTAGTACCGGTTGGTAACACCAACCGGTACTAAATGTTTGGAGGGGGGGGTTTATTTCTTATTTTCCATTAATTTTGTGTTTTCCATTTAATTCTTTTTTGTTTGCTGGTATTTTACGATATTACATATTGTACACGTTATGTGTAACATCCCAAAATTCTAAATTTTGGAATGTTATAATAAATAGATAGATTGATTGTTTGTTTGATTGTTGTGTGATTGAGTGAGTGAAATTGGAAACATTTGAAAGTTAAATGAGAGGGAATAAAAGGACTTTCCCAAACTTTCACCTTTGCCTTCTGATCTCCATGGATTGAAATTCTTTTCAAACACAAAACTCTAGAGAGAAGATGACATGACTTCTTCCATTGAAATAAATGAAAAGGGTTTTGAAAAGATTTGAATTCCATTTGGAACTATTTCAAATTCAGAAAACTCTAAGCAACTCAATGATTTTCATGAGAGAAGATAAAATGACTTCTTCAAAATATATGAAATATGAGTTGGGAGTTTCCAAGAAATCAAATTTAAAGTCCCTTTGAAAATTATTTTCAATTTGGGCTTATTTGGGTTTTATTCAAATTATTTTTCTCCAAAACTAAAATATATGGAAAATAGGGTAACATGATTCCCTACATCAGAAAATTGGAGAGAAATAAATTTGAATAAATTTTGGTATTTTTAAAATGATTTTATTGGGTTTTAAATAGGACAGTAGCACTATTTGAATTATTACAATTGTTGTGGATTTTATTTTAAGCTATAATAATGTTCATGTTGTAGAAAATCTTTTTCTGAAAATTTTGATATATTATATGCCTATGTAATATATATGTTCTATTCGGTTTTTTTATTTGTCTGAGAAATCGTTTTATTAAAAAAACAAAAAAAGAACTCCCTCCTCCGACTGGGCCGGCCCAGCTCCTAGGCCAGGCCACGGCCCAGCCCATGCGCAACGTCACCACCGACCCCGGGCGGAGTCCCGCCCGAGCACGCCGGCCGCCGCCGTACCGCCTCCGGCCTCCTCCTGCCCCCTCCTCCAAGCCACGCCCTCCCCTGGCCTTTATAAGGCGAGGCCGCCGCCCCGCCCCCTCTTTTTCCCCTCGACGCACCGCCCCGCCCCCTCTCTTCTCGCTGCCCACCGCCGTCCGCATCCCGCCGCCGGCCGCGCTACCGCCTCCGCCGCCTCGC
>NC_041387.1:639548105-639554626 GCF_002162155.2 Triticum dicoccoides
CGCCAGAGTTGCTGCCCGCCCTCATCGGGGATCACCGGAACCGCTGCCACCCGATCTGCAGTCGCCGGCGATGAACTTCCGAGAACCGCGAAAAAAACCGCCGGTTACCGCCACGACCCACTGGTTCATCACGGTTATTTATTTTTAACCAAACGTCTTTTTTGATAGATCTATTTGTTAAACGTTCATCAGATTAGGTTCATTAGTGAACAGATTCATTCGTTAGCTTCCCGCAACGAACGTTCGTTCTGTAGAGTTTTTTTTCTCTTTGTTTTCGGCCAGGGACCCGCTTGTAATTAGTTTCTTCACAGATTAGTCCCTGCTCTTAAATCGATCACTACTCGGAATTAGACGAAACCAATGCCCACTTCTTCGTTATGATCCCCTCTATCCAGATAAACAACTTAAACAAGTTTTTGAAAGTTTAAAATTTAAATTTCAAACAGTTTTGTATTTGAAGTTCGTTTGATCGTAACTTGAGTTTTATAACCCCGTTTTGAGTTATTCTTTTTGCTAATCGAAGCTCTTGACCTAAACTTTATGATAAGGCCAAATTCACATAGTTTTGGTACTGTTAGAAACGGCTTTATGCTGCAAGAGTTATTTGCTTGGTTTTGATGTTTTCCGAGTTGTTCTCTTCGTTCTTTCCGATCTTTTGAGTGATTGCTTATGTGTGGTTACTATTGCTTACTTACGATAGATTGACCGGAGTGAGACGAATAAAACTATCAAGATTTGAGTGCGAAGCTTCTTCATCAACAGTACAGGCAAGTTCACACTTTGATCATATCCCTTTTATACCCAGTTTTTATGCATTAGTTTCACCCTCAAACATTGCATGGTTAGGAATTGATAACATGTGGGTATTGGAAGTAGTTGATGAGGTAGAACCTATTGCCCTGTTTATTATCAAACCCTTGGGAGTTACTTACGTTATGCTTTATTGCTATGCTATGCTCGTAGATGTGGATTGGGTTTGAGTGTTATCATGACAGATGTGAGATTGTTAATTTAATGGTTCAACTTAAGGTGGCAACTTTAATACACATCTGGGTCGATTGAGGCACCTGGGGAACCCAGTGATTTCCTATTTTGTTTGGAAATCCCGGGGTTACCGTGTGATCTTCCTATGGACCGCCACCCAGGCTCAAAGGGAACTGAGATGATTCATGCTAGAAACTTCCGTGTGGAGCCACAAGCTATTATGGGCTCTAGCATAGTTGAGTAAGTTATGTGAATCTCTTGAACAGGTAGATCAGCAGGTAGTGGGTTTTGTAGGTTTGGTACGGTCTACCCGGTGTAGAGAGTTAATGTTTCTGAAAGACTGTGTCACGGTCATCCGTTTCACAAACACCATGTAGTGCGAGAAATCAACAGAGGCGATCGAGTCTTGTGGGGAAAAGTGCGCAAACCTCTGCAGAGTGTACAAACTAATCATGGTTAGCCGTGTCCCTGGTTATGGATGTTTTGAGTATCTAGTACTTGGATTATCACATGTATCTCATCATGTTACTTTAATTTAATTTGTTGGGTTTGATGATGATGTTACTTAATTGGGATTGAGAATGCTGTCAACCATTCTCAATGTTTAACAACCACAATGATAGTTAAATAAAATTTATTCCTTTGCAGTAGCGAAAAATTGGCTTTTCGCAAAAACTGTAACCATAGAGCTTTCCACCAGCCATATATGCATGTAGTGATAGCCTTTATTCATCATTGCTCTATGGTGTGAATTTGCCAGTACATTCAATGTACTGACCTACATGGCTACAACGTCTCATGTTGCAGGATCTTACGACGAGTAAGTGATACGTTAGGGTTACGATTTCTACACTCAACTTTGCCGTTGGTGTTGATGGGAATCCACAACCTTGTTACTTCTGCTATTTTGGATTGAGGTAATAGTATTTACGTTACTTTATACATGTGATTTACCTCTGTTATAAATCCTCGAGTACTGTGTGTGTCAGCACACCGATCCAGGGATGACACTTAAGCACAGAGACTTGATCCATTCGGGTCAGGTCGCTACAAGATGGTATCAGAGCACATGTTGACTGTAGGACGTGACCCTAGAAACTGGCAAGCCCATAGGAAAGATTTTTTCTCTACAACTTTCTTTTCAAAAAGGATCTTTTACCTCTCTTCTCTTCTAAGCTTATTCAAATATTCTCTTTTAGTGAGACTATACCCCTTTCCCTTTTGACCCCGAAGATTCGGCTGATGATACCACTCCAAGGAGTACTAGATATCGAACAGCTAAGACTACTTTGGAATAAAAAGGATTTCTATCATGCATTACAGTGATGGAAACTACAACAGTTGAAGACTCCGAAGACTAGGAGAATTTGAAGGCTTTGAAGAATTTCCAGATTGGTATAACCTAGTAAAGCTACCCTTATGGAACTTGGCAGACTATGGAAGCTGTCAATACACGAGATCAAGGTGTATTGGAGAAAGACCGGAACATGGAGAGTTAAAAATTCAAAGATTTTTCAAGAAAACCCTAAGGCAGGAGATATCAATTATGGAATGATAGCTCATGGTAATGACAAGAGAAGAAACATGGCTATCCATGATGTTATCGCCCGCTTATGCTATTTGTCACCGTGCTGAGTTAAGCATGCATATGCATGGAAGGATTGGATGGTAGAAGGCTGATGGAGCACCTATAAGTAAGAAGTGAAGTTTTAACCTTAGCTGATGTAACACCGGGATCTGGAGTATTACATCAAGGATTTTAAGATGGACCTTTAGGAAGCTATATTTGACAAGGAGCATTTCGTGAAGAACTCAGGATCCAGAAGCTGAAAGTAGCCAAGCTGGAGGAGCAAAACTTTGAGATACAGGAGATTCGTCAGGAACTAAAGGACAGTAGAACCATCACTCATGCTAAGGATGCTGAAACCCAGAAGTTTGAAATGCAACTCGGGAATATTAAAGGACATCATGAGAAACATTGCGTCAACAGAGATGATCTGGCAAAAGAACTTGAGAAGGACAATCATGATCGGAAGAAAGCCATCGGAGACCTGAACAAGACTTGAAGAGTTTGGCAACTTTGAAGAGTTATTGACCTTTAGAAGACCAAACCCCTATTATATACTTACTTTAGATGCGACGATTGTGAGCTGTTATTTGTTTGTTGTTTTTCTGACAGCCACAATAAAATGCCCTTTCAAAACTATTGTTTGTATTGTGTGCATCCCTCTCTATCTCTCTTATCTCAACCCAAACCCCCTGGACCCAATAGAGGATGAATGGAGATGAGCTCATATTATCTGGACCGATGAGTCAATTGGAGACGGACCGATGGATTCAGAACATGGAGGATCACATGAAGAATAACCCTATAGCTGGAAAGGATATGGCCCAACATGCTCTTCAGTGCTTTGAAAGAGGTGCTGCAACTTGGTGGAGGATGTACCAAACCATCAATGGATGGCAAGGAGTAACCACTTGGAAGGAATTTAAGTTGACCTTGCTAAAGTCCCGGCTTGTGTCCCAGAAGATGAAGCCTTATGGAAATGAAATGAAGAAATCTTGTGCATGCTAGATTTGTGGAGAAATGGGACACACCCATAAAGAACACAAGGATGGATGCCCAAATTGTGAAGGAAGTCACCTAGCTGAGGAATGCCCAACTAGGCAAATTACTTGTTTCTTGTGTGAAGGAACTACCCACTACCCTACTAAGTGTCACATTTACCCCATGGTACAAAGAACCATCCAGCATAAGAAAGGAGCCCTCAAGGAAACTTTAGAAGAACCTATGATGAAGGAAGATGTCGAGGACACACACAAAGGAAACAAAATTAAAGCCTGCACCAAGTCATGCTATTCATGTGGAGAAGAAGGACACATCTCCCAAGATTGTCTGAATGGGGATCTAGTAGAATTCCCGACAGAAGAAGTAGAGTATGACCCATGGGAAATAGAAGCCCTGATTGGAACGGAAAAGTCCAGGAAGAGAAATAGATTGGATTCCAGTAAAGACCTGAGCCATATCACCTATTTCAGGTGCAAGGAGTCAGGGCACTACTTCAACAGTTTCCCAAAAAGGAAGCCGAGGACCCAAGGAGGCTATGTAGTCAAAAGAAAACCAAGAGACTTGTTAGAAGTAATATGTTTTTCTGGAATGAAGCAGGTCACTTTGCCAGATATGCCCCAAGGAGAAGGAGACTTGTGATAAATAGTTGAGTCTGTGAGAAGTATGGTAGAAGTAGTGATAACATTTTTATTATTGAGGTGTTCAGTTGAGGCATGTAATGGAAAAGCAAGTGATTGTAATCATTGGAGAATCAATAAAGTTAGCATCATTGTTAAAGATTTGAATTTTTTGAGCAGTGGCTGTATGAAGGAGGATTTTGACTTTTGAGGATATGAGAACCCTTGGCCCCTGATAAAGAAAATGATATTGCATGAAGTGGATTTCGGACAAAATAAGTACGAGTTTTGTCGCGATATGTGGGATACCCTAGGAGTATCAAGGGATGAAGTACCATTAGATGGATTTAAGAAATGCTAGGAAGTTGGATGTTGGAGTTATGGCCAGTTGCCCATGATTATGAGTTCAAGGATTACAAGTGATGAGATGGGCCATAACCCACAGGCCCCAGGACCTGCCAAGAAGCAAGCACACTCTTGCTGACGGAAAAACCCTGGAAGAGGATATGCCTTTATCAACAGATGTTCTTATAGGAGTAACGCAAAACCTGAGAGATGTGAAGAAACAATAGATGTTTTGTTTAGCTTGCAGAATCAATGGATTTATCTGAACTTGGTTCGTCAACAAGAGACATTCTGCAATGCTTGTGAGGATGACCGAGTGTTAGAATGCGAGATTTGCTAAACCATATACAAGGTAATTATTTGGGTGCGGGATGGATTGATCACCATACCGACTTACTCTTATTATTCGCTTTGCTATGTGGGATGCAAAATCTGAGTGACTTACCTATAATAGAGAGACGACGATCAAAACCTTGTTTGAACCTTAGAATGGTATAAGTATTTTTTCCCTTGTACAAGGCAGCTGTTGCCAATCATAGGATATACGGTAAGGTTCAACCCAGACCCATTTCCTGTAGGAGAAATCATAAATGGTTGACCACCATGAGATATCGATAGTTGTTTAGTATTGGCGCCAGACCCGCCAGCTAAGAATACCTAGTCTCGGAATAACTGTACCAATATGAAAAGGATACAACAATTGAGGTAAAGGTTATGCCACTCCCGGAAGAGCCCAGAGAAGGAATTTTCCCGAGAATCTGAGAAGACTGACACTGTCAACAATAAGGACGGAGTCTATGAGTTTTGATGGAACCGTAACCATGCTTCTAAGGGTGGTAGCACCCTAGACCCCGTGTGATGATCGATGGATTTTGAGAAGACGCCAACCCTAACCTATTTCTTTCTAGCATCTCCGAATCTCGAGGACGAGATTCATTTTAAGGGTGGTAGGTTTGTAACATCCCAAAATTCTAAATTTTGGAATGTTATAATAAATGGATAGATTGATTGTTTGTTTGATTGTTATGTGATTGATTGAGTGAAATTGGAAACTTTTGAAAGTTAAATGAGAGGGAATAAAAGGACTTTCTCAAACTTTCACCTTTGCCTTCTGATCTGCATGGATTGAAATTCTTTTCAAACACAAAACTCTAAAGAGAAGATGACATGACTTCTTCCATTGAAATAAATGAAAAGGGTTTTGAAAAGATTTGAATTCCATTTGGAACTATTTCAAATTCAGAAAACTCTAAGCAACTCAATGATTTTCATGAGAGAAGATAAAATGACTTCTTCAAAATATATGAAATATGAGTTGGGAGTTTCCAAGAAATCCAATTTAAAGTCCCTTTGAAAATTATTTTCAATTTGGGCTTATTTGGGTTTTATTCAAATTATTTTTCTCCAAAAATAAAATATATGGAAAATAGGGTAACATGATTCCCTACATCAGAAAATTGGAGAGAAATAAATTTGAATAAATTTTGGTATTTTTAAAATGATTTTATTGGGTTTTAAATAGGTCAGTAGCACTGTTTGAATTACTAGAATTGTTGTGGATTTTATTTTAAGCTATAATTTTGTTCATGTTGTAGAAATCTTTTTCTGAAAATTTTGATATATTATATGCCTATATAATATATATGTTCTATTATGTTTCTTTTTATTTGTCAGAGAAAATGTTTTATTAAAAAACAAAAAAGAACTCACTCCTCCAACTAGGCCGGCCCAGCTCCCAGGCCAGGCCACGGCCCAGCCCATGCGCGCCGTCACCACCGACCCCGGGCAGAGTCCTGCCCGAGCACGCCGGCCGCCGCTGCCGTACCGCCTCCGGCCTCCTCCTGCCCCCTCCTCCAAGCCACGCCCTCCCCTGGCCTTTATAAGGCGAGGCCGCCGCCCCGCCCCCTCTTTTCCCCTCGACGTGCCGCCCCGCCCCCTCTCTTCTCGCCGCCTGCCGCCAGCCGCATCCCGCCGCCGGCCGCGCTGCCGCCTCCGCCGCCTCGCGC
>NC_041387.1:639554979-639578009 GCF_002162155.2 Triticum dicoccoides
TGCTGCCCGCCGTTGTCGGGGATCACCGGAACCGCTGCCACCCGATCTGCCGTCGCCGGCGACGAACTTCCGAGAACTGCGAAAAAACCCGCCGGTTACCGCCACAACCCGCCGGTTCATCACGGTTATTTATTTTTAACCAAAAGTTTTTTTTGATAGATCTATTTGTTGAACATTCATCAGATTAGGTTCATTAGTGAACAGATTCGTTTGTTAGCTTCCCGCAATGAATGTTTGTTCTGTAGAGTTTTTTTTCTCTTTGTTTTCGGCCAGGAACCCGCTTGTAATTAGTTTCTTCACAGATTAGTCCCTGCTCTTAAATCGATCACTACTCGGAATTAGACAAAACCAATGCCCACTTCTTTGTTATGATCCCCTCTATCCAGATAAACAACTTAAACAAGTTTTTGAAAGTTTAAAATTTAAATTTCGAACAGTTTTGTATTTGAACTTCGTTTGATAGTAACTTGAGTTTTATAACCCCGTTTTGAGTGATTCTTTTTTGCTAATCGAAGCTCTTCACCTAAACTTTAGGATAAGGCTAAATTCACATAGTTTTGGTACTGTTAGAAATTGCTTTATGCTGCAAGAGTTATTTGCTTGGTTTTGATGTTTTCCGAGTTGTTATCTTCGTTCTTTCCGATCTTTTGAGTGATTGCTTATGTGTGGTTACTATTGCTTACTTATGATAGATTGACCGGAGTGAGACAAATAGAACTATCAGCATTTGAGTGCGAAGCTTCTTCATCAACAGTACATGCAAGTTCACACTTTGATCATATCCCTTTCATACCCAGTTTTTATGCATTAGTTTCACCCTCAAACATTGCATGGTTAGGAATTGATAACATGTGGGTATTGGGAAGTAGTTGATGAGGTAGAACCTATTGCCCTGTTTATTATAAAACCCTTGGGAGTTACTTCTACGTTATGCTTTATTGCTATGCTATGCTCATAGACGTGGATTGGGTTTGAGTGTTATCATGACAGATGTGAGATTGTTAATTTAAGGGTTCAACTTAAGGTGGCAACTTTAATACACATCTGGGTGGATTGAGGCACCTGGGGAACCCAGTGATTGCGTTTTTTTTTTGGAAATCCCGGGGTTACCGTGTGATCTTCCTATGGACCGCCACCCAGGCTTAAAGGGAACTGAGATGATTCATGCTAGAAACTTCCGTGTGCAGCCACAAGCTATTATGGGCTCTAGCATAGTTGAGTAAGTTACGTGAAGCTCTTGAACAGGTAGATCAACAGGTAGTGGGTTTTGTAGGTTTGATATGGTCTACTCGGAGTAGAGAGTTAATGTTTCTTAAAGACTGTGTCTCGGTCATCCGTTTCTCACACACCATGTAGTGCGAGAAATCAACAGAGGCGATCGAGTCTTGTGGGGAAAAGTGCGCAAACCTCTGCAGAGTGTACAAACTAATCATGGTTAGTCGTGTCCCTGGTTATGGATGTTTTGAGTATCTAGTACTTGGATTATCACATGTATCTCATCATGTTACTTTAATTTAATTTGTTGTGTTTGATGATGATGTTACTTAATTGGGATTGAGAATGCTGTCAACCATTCTCAATGTTTAACCACCACAATGATAGTTAAATAAAATTTATTCCTTTGCAGTAGGGAAAAATTGGCTTTTCGCAAAAACTGTAACCATAGAGCTTTCCACCAGCCATATATGCATGTAGTGATAGCCTTTATTCATCATTGCTCTATGGTGTGAATTTGCCAGTACATTCAATGCACTGACCTACATGGCTACAACGTCTCATGTTGCAGGATCTTACGACGAGTAAGTGATACGTTTGGGTTACGATTTCTACACTCAACTTTGTCGTTGGTGTTGATGGGAATCCACAACCTTGTTACTTCCGCTATTTTGGATTGAGGTAATAGTATTTATGTTACTTTATACATGTGATTTACCTCTGTTATAAATCCTCGAGTACTGTGTGTGTGAGCATACCGATCCAGGGACGACACTTAAGCACAGAGACTTGATCCATTCGGGTCAGGTCGCTACAAGATGGTATCAGAGCACATGTTGACTGTAGGACGTGACCCTAGAAACTGGCAAGCCCATAGGAAAGATTTTTCCTCTACAACTTTCTTTTCAAAAAGGATCTTTTACCTCTCTTCTCTTCTAAGCTTATTCAAATATTCTCTTTTAGTGAGACTATACCCCTTTCCCTTTTGACCACGAAGATTCGGCTGATGAGACCACTCCAAGGAGTACTAGATATCGAACAGCTAAGACTACTTTGGAATAAAGAGGATTTCTATCGTGCATTACAATGATGGAAACTACAACAGTTGAAGACTCCGAAGACTAGGAGAATTTGAAGGCTTTGAAGAATTTCCAGATTGGTATGACCTAGTAAAGCTACCCTTATGGAACTTGGCAGACTATGGAAGCTGTCAATACACGAGATCAAGGTGTATTGGAGAAAGACCGGAACATGGAGAGTTAAAAATTCAAAGATTTTTCAAGAAAACCCTAAGGCAGGAGATATCAACTATGGAATGATAGCTCATGGTAATGACAAGAGAAGAAACATGGCTATCCATGATGTTATCGCCCGCTTATGCTATTTGTCACCGTGTGAGTTAAGCATGCATATGGATGGAAGGATTGGATGGTAGAAGGCTGATGGAGCACCTATCAGTTTTAACCTTAGCTGAGTAACACCGGGATCTAGAGTATTACATCAAGGATTTTAAGATGGACCTTTAGGAAGCTATATTTGACAAGGAGCATTTCGTGAAGAACTCGAGATCCAGAAGCTGAAAGTAGCCAAGCTGGAGGAGCAAAACTTTGAGATACAGGAGATTCGTCAGGAACTAAAGGACAGTAGAACCATGGCTCATGCTAAGGATGCTGAAACCCAGAAGTTTGAAACGCAACTCGGGAATATTAAAGGACATCATGAGAAACCTTGCGTCAACAGAGATGATCTGGCAAAAGAACTTGAGAAGGACAATCATGATCGGAAGAAAGCCATCGGAGACCTGTACAAGACTTGAAGAGGTTGGCAAATTTGAAGAGTTATTGACCTTTAGAAGACCAAACCCCTATTATATACTTACTTTAGATGTGACGATTGTGAGCTGTTATTTGTTTGTTATTTTTCTGACAGCCACAATAAAATGCCCTTTCAAAACTATTGTTTGTATTGTGTGCATCCCTCTCTATCTCTCTTATCTCACCCCAAACCCCCTGGACCCAGTAGAGGATGAATGGAGATGAGCTCATATTATCTGGACCGATGAGTCAATTGGAGACGGACCGATGGATTCAAAACATGGAGGATCACATGAAGAATAACCCTATAGCCGGAAAGGATATGGCCCAACATGCTCTTCAGTGGTTTGAAAGAGGTGCTGCAACTTGGTGGAGGATGTACCAAACCATCAATGGATGGCAAGGTGTAACCACTTGGAAGGAATTTAAGTTGACCTTGCTAAAGTCCCGGCTTGTGTCCCAGAAGATGAAGCCTTATGGAAATGAAATGAAGAAATTTTGTGCATGCAAGATTTGTGGAGAAATGGGACACACCCATAAAGAACACAAGGATGAATGCCCAACTAGGCAGATTATTTGTTTCTTGTGTGAAAGAACTACCCACTACCCTGCTAAGTGTCACATTTACCCCATGGTACAAAGAACCATCCAGCATAAGAAAGGAGCCCTCAAGGAAACTTTAGAAGAACCTATGATGAAGGAAGATGTCGAGGACACACACAAAGGAAACAAAATTAAAGCCTGCACCAAGTCATGCTATTCATGTGGAGAAGAAGGACACATCTCCCAAGATTGTCTGAATGGGGATCTAGTAGAATTCCCGACAAAAGTAGTAGAGTATGACCCACAGGAAATAGAAGCCCTGATTGGAACGGAAAAGTCCAGGAAGAGAAAAAGATTGGATTCCAGTAAAGACCTGAGCCATATCACCTATTTCAGGTGCAAGGAGTCAGGGCACTACTTCAACAGTTGCCCAAAAAGGAAGCCGAGGACCCAAGGAGGGTATGTAGTCATAAGAAAACCAAGAGACTTGTTAGAAGTAATATGTTTTTCTGGAATGAAGCAGGTCACTTTGCCAGATATGCCCCAAGGAGAAGGAGACTTGTGATAAATAGTTGAGTCTGTGAGAAGTATAGTAGAAGTAGTGAGAACATTTTTATTATTGAGGTGTTCAGTTGAGGCATGTAATGGAAAAGCAAGTGATTGTAATCATTGGAGAATCAATAAAGTTAGCATCGTTGGTAAAGATTTGAAGTGCTAGTATGCAGTCCGTTGGAAGGAGCTGCTCCCACACCTCTCTGAACTATTAAGAAGGAGATCAATATGCATGTGTATTAGTTGTGTGACTAGTGATAACCCACAAGTGTAGGGGATCGCAACAACTTTCGAGGGTGAAGTACAACCCAAATTTATTGATTCGACACAAGGGGAGCCAAAGAATATTCTTGAGTATTAGCAATTGAGTTGTCAATTCAACCACACCTGGATAACTTAGTATCTGCAGCAAGGTATTTAGTAGCAAAGTAGTATGATAATAATGGTAACAGTGGCAACAGTAAAGATAAATGTTTTTGGGTTTTTGTAGTAGTTGTAACAGTAGCAACAGAAAAGTAAATAAGCGAAGAACAATATGTGAAAAGCTCGTAGGCAATGGATCAGTGATGGATAATTATGCCGGATGCGATTCGTCATGTCATAGCTATAACATAGGGTGACACAAAACTAGCTCTAGTTCATCAATGTAATGTAGGCATGTATTCCGTAAATAGTCATACGTGCTTATGGAAAAGAACTTGCATGACATCTTTTGTCCTACCCTCCCGTGGCAGCGGGGTCCTAGCGGAAACAAAGGGATATTAAGGCCTCCTTTTAATAGAGAACTGGACCAAAGCATTAACACATAGTGAATACATGAACTCCTCAAACGACGGTCATCACCGAGAAGTATCCCGATTATTGTCACTTTGGGGTTGTTGGATCATAACACATAATAGGTGACTATAGAGTTGCAAGATAGGATCAAGAACACACATATATTCATGAAAACATAATAGGTTCAGATCTGAAATCATGGCACTCGGGCCCTAGTGACAAGCATTAAGCATAGCAAAGTCATAGCAACATCAATCTCAGAACATAGTGGATACTAGGGATCAAACCCTAACAAAACTAACTTGATTACATGGTAAATCTCATCCAACCCATCACCGTCTAGCAAGCCTACGATGGAATTACTCACGCACGGCAGTGAGCATCATGAAATTGGTGATGGAGGATGGTTGATGATGATGACGGCGACGAATCCCGCTCTCGGGAGCCCCAAACGGACTCCAGATCAGCCCTCCCGAGAGAGATTAGGCGGCGGCTCCGTGTTGTAAAACGCGACGAAACTTTCTCTCTGATTTTTTTCTCCGCGAGACGGAATATATGGAGTTGGAGTTGCGGTCGGTGGAGGTCCAGGGGGCCCATGAGATAGGGGGGCGCGCTCTACAGGGGGGGGCCGCCCCCCTGTATCGTGGACAGGCCCTGGGCCCCCTGGTGTATTTCTTTCGCCCAGAAATTCTTATTAATTCCAAAAAGTGCCTTCGTGGATTTTCAGGACATTCCGAGAACTTTTCTTTTCTACACATAAAACTACATCATGGCAGTTCTGATGAAAACAGCGTCAGTCCGGGTTAGTTTCATTCAAATCATGCAAGTTAGAGTCCAAAACAAGGGAAAAAGTGTTTGGAAAAGTAGATACGTTGGAGACGTGTCAACTCCCCCAAGCTTAAACCTTTGCTTGTCCTCAAGTAATTCAGTTGTTAAACTGAAAGTGATAAAGAAAAACTTTTACAAACTCTGTTTGCTCTTGTTGTTGTAAACATGAAAAGCCAGCATTCAAGTTTCAGCAAATATAATGAACTAACCATACTCACAATAACACTTGGGTCTCACAATTCCGCATATCAATAGCATAATCAGCTACAGAGCCATAATAATATAATTCGGATGACAACACTTTCTCAAAACAATCATAACATGATATAACAAAATGGTATCTTGCTAGCCCTTTCTGAGACCGCAAAACATAAATGCAGAGCACCTTTAAAGATCAAGGATGGACTAAATATTGTAATTCATGGTAAAAGAGATCCTGTCAAGCCATACCCAATATAAACCAATAGTAATGAATGCAAATGACAGTGTGCTCTCCAGCGGGTGCTTTTTAATAAGAAGGGTGATGACTCAACATAAAAGTAAATAGATAGGCCCTTCACAGAGGGAAGCAGGGATTTGTAGAGGTGCCAGAGCTCGATTTTAAAATAGAGATTGAACAACATTTTGAGCGGCATACTTTCGCTGTCAACGCAACAACTATGAGATGACTGTATCTTCCATACTAAATGCATTATAGGCAGTTCCCACGCAGAATAGTAAAAGTTTATACTCCCCAAACCACCAACAAGCATCAATCCATGGCTTTCTCGAAACAACGAGTGCCTCCAACAAACAACAGCCCTGGGGGAGTTTTGTTTAATTATTTTGATTTGCTTTGATCTTTTTGGATCATGACTGGGCATCCCGGTTACCGGCCCTTTCTCGTGAATGAGGAGCGGAGTCCACTCCTCTGAGAATAACCCACCTAGCATGGAAGATATAGGCAGCCCTCTTTGTAACATGAGCTGCTCGAGCATACAAAACAGAATTTCATTTGAATGTTTAGAGTTTGGCACATACAAATTTACTTGGAACGACAGGTAAATACCGCATATAGGAAGGTATAGTGGACTCATATGGAACAACTTTGGGGTTTAAGGAGTTTGGATGCACAAGCAGTATTCCCGCTTAGTACAGGTGAAGGCTAGCAAAAGACTGGGAAGCGACCAACTGAGAGAGCGACAACAGTCATGAACATGCATTAAAATTAATTCACACCAAATACAAGCATGAATAGGATATAATCCACCATGAACATAAATATCAGGAAGGCTATGTTGATTGGTTTCAACTGCATGCGTGAACATGTGCCAAGTCGAGTCACTCAATTCATTCAAATGAGGATACCATCCCATCATATCACATCATAATTATTCTAATAGCATGTTGGCATGCAAGGTAAATCATTATAACTCAAAGCTAATCAAGCATGGCACAAGCAACTATAATCTCTAAATGTCATTGTAAATATGTTTACTTCATAATAAGCTGACTCAAAAACGATGAACTCATCATATTTACAAAAACAAGAGAGGTCGAGTTCATACCAGCTTCTCTCATCTCAATCAGTCCATCATATATCGCCATTATTGCCTTTCACTTGCACGATCGAACGATGTGTATAATAATAAGAGCGCACATACATTGGACTAAGCTAAAATCTGCAAGCATTCAACTCAAAAGAGAAGACAAATAATATGGGCTCTAAATTAAATAAAAAATCATGCATATGAGAGCCACTAAGCATTTTCAATATGGTCTTCTCAACCCCCTAAGGAAAGAAAAGAAAATAAAACTATTTACACGGGAAAGCTCACAACAAGTAAGAAGAAGAACTAGAAATCTTTTTAGGTTTTCATTTTAATTCTACTGCAAGCATGAAAATTAAACTAACTATTTTTTTGGTTTTTCTCAAGGTTTATCAAACACACAAGAAGAAAACTAGAAAAAGAAATTTAAACTAGCATTGATAATACAATGAAAGTGTATGAGCACCGACGACTAGTGTGTGAATATGAATGTAAAGTAGGTGAGAAATATGTACTCCCCCAAGCTTAGGCTTTTGGCCTAAGTTGGTCTAATACCAAGGATTGCCTGGCTGATATCCATAAGTGAAACTGGGGTTGTACTGAGATGCAGCGGCAACCGCCTCCTGAGCTGCGGCGTGGTTGTGAGCTGCCTCCACTCCCCTCTCGTATTCAGCTGCTTCCTCCCTGGTGACAACATATCTTCCTTTTTCCTGATAATCAAAAAGGTAGGGAGTAGGAAGAGTAACAGGGACGGCGTTGCATCTGTTATAGATTAATCGACAATGGAGGAATTGTTCATTCCTCTCAAGAAAATGATGATTAAACATAGCTTCTTTATCCAAATAAACAGGGGGTAAAATCATATCCCGCTCTCGTGGGGCTATATTAAGATAATTAGCCACACGGGTTGCATAAATTCCTCCAAAGAATTTTCCCTTTCTACTATTATTCTGCAACCTTCGTGCAACTATTGCCCCCAAGTTATAACCTTTATAACCTAACACAACACTCTTGAGGACACGCAGATCGGGGACACACATGTGACATGCTTCATCCTTACCGTTAATACATCTACCAATGAAGAGAGCAAAATAATGTAAAGCAGGAAAATGAATGCTCCCTATGGTAGCTTGTGCTATGTCCCTAGATTCTCCCATAGTAATACTAGCAAGAAAATCTCTAAATTCAGATTTGTGAGGATCATTAATATTACCCCACCGCGGGAGTTTGCAAGCATTTGTAAAATCCTCTAAGTCCATGGTGTAAGATGTATCATAAATATCAAATAGGACACTAGGAGAATTATGCGTACAGTTATATTTAAACCTCCGCACAAAGGAATTAGTCAATTGATAGTACTGAGGACACTTATCTTGTAAGAAGTCCTTCAGCTCAGCCTTACACACATACGCGTCAAATTCCACCTTAAAGACTTCTCTGACCATAAAATCATCGGATGGCCACTCACAAGCTCGTACATTCGCATCCCTCGGCAATGCAACATCTTGCTCACGTATAGCAACCTTGGGCCCTTTCTTTGCCGAGGAACCACCTTGATACATTCTTCTCAGCATATTTCTTTTTCTGAAAATTTCTGAAATTTTTAGTAACTTCAAAATAAAAGTGAATAAAACTTAACAAGATTGATAACAACTACTCCTACAAGTGCCTAGAGCCTAAATCATACATTGGAAATGCTTGGGACCTCAAAAATTTAACATGCAAGCTCAAGAACATGGTCACCTATGCAGCAAAAATTTGCAATGAATAAAACACTAGAACAAAAACTAATTGGACCGATGGAGGAGTCACATACCAAGCAACAATCTCCCAAAGCAGTTTTGTGAACGGACCTTTGAGCTAAGAGATCAAAAATCGCAGCAAAACAAGCTAGAACTCGGGTTGAGCTGGATGGGGATTTTTTTGGGTAGAAGATGAAGTGTGTGGGTGCTGGCATAAGTGGAGGGGGCCACCAGGGGCCCACGAGACAGGGGGGCGCGCCCTATATGGGGGGGCGCCCTCCACTCTCGTGGCCTAGTGCTTGCCCCTCCTGCAGTGTTTGCAGTGCCTAAAATCCTCAAATATTCCAGAAAAAATAATACTAAATTTGCAGGGCATTTGGAGCACTTTTATTTTCGGATTATTTTTTTAATGCACGGATAATTCAGAAAACAGACGGATAATACTATTCTTGCTTTATTTAGTAAATAACAGAAAGTAAAAAGAGGGTACAGAAGGTTGTGCCTTCTAGTTTCATCCATCTCGTGATCATCAAAATGAACCCACTAACAAGGTTGATCAAGTCTTGTTAACAAACTCATTCCGAATAGCATGGAACCGGAGAAATTTCGAATAACACTAAGTTACCTCAACGGGGATATGAAAATCCCCAACAATAAGAATATCATACTTTTTCTTGACAGTAGGGAGAGGAAATTCAAAACCTCCAGAAATAATAGTTGGAACTTTCTCAATAGTATTTATGCTATGAACTTGGATTTGCTTCCTCGGAAAGTGTACCGTATGCTCATTACCATTAACATGAAAGGTGACATTGCCTTTGTTGCAGTCAATAACAGCTCCTGCAGTATTTAAAAAGGGTCTACCAAGAATAATAGACATACTATCGTCCTCGGGAATATCAAGAATAACGAAGTATGTTAAGATAGTAACATTCACAACAACAACAGGCACGTCCTCACAAATGCCGACAGGTATAGCAGTTGATTTGTCAGCCATTTGCAAAGATATTTCAGTAGGTGTCAACTTACTTAATTCAAGTCTACGGTACAAGGAAAGAGGCACAGCACTAACGCCGGCCCCAAGATCACATAAAGCAGTTTTAACATAATTTCTTTTAATAGAGCAAGGTATAGTGGGTACTCCGGGATCACCAAGTTTCTTAGGTATTCCACCCTTAAAGGTATAGTTGGCAAGCATGGTGGAAATCTCAGTTTCAACAAAACGCTCAAAGTCCTCATCATCCTTTGACTTAGATGGTTTAGGAGGAAAGGGCATGGGTTTCTGAACCCATGGTTCTCTTTCTTTACCGTGCTTCCTAGCAACAAAATCTCTCTTATCATAATGTTGGTTTCTTGATTGTGGGTTATCAAGATCAACAGCAGGTTCAATTTCTATATCATTGTTATTACTAGGTTGAGCATCTACATGAACATCATTATTAGCATTATCATTAGGTTTATGTTCATCTCCGGATTGTGTTTCAGCATCAGAGATAGAAGTATTATTAGGATTCTCAGGTGTTTCTACGTTAGGTTCACTAGAAGTTTGCAAAGTCCAATCATTCTTCTTTTTCTTCTTCTTTGAAGAACTAGGAACATCTACATTATTATTCTGAGAATCTTGTTCAATTCTTTTAGGGCGGCCTTTAGGATACAAAGGTTCCTAAGTCATTCTACCAGTTCTAGTAGCCACTCTAACAGCAAAGTCATTTTTATTATTTAATTCAGCAAGCAATTCATTTTGTGCCTTAAGTACTTGTTCGGCTTGAGTAGCAACCATGGAAGCATGTTTACTAGTGAGTTTAAGTTCACTTTTAACTCTAGCTACATAATCATTCAAGCGTACTATCGTATAAGAATTACTCTTCAATTGTCTACTACATAATCATTGAAATTTGCTTGTCTATTCATGAAATCATCAAGTTCATCTAAGCAAGGGCTATGAAATTTAGTAGATGGGATTTCATCTTTATCATATCTATAGAGAGAATTTACCTTTACTACCTGTGTTGGGTTATCAAGACAATGAGGTTCTTCAACAGGCGGTATATTAAGACCATGTATTTCTTCAATAGGAGGTAAATTCTTAATATCTTCAGGTTTAATACCTTTTTCTTTCATTGATTTCTTTGCCTCTTGCATATCTTCAGGACTGAGAAATAAAACACCTCTCTTCTTCGGAGTGGGTTTAGGAATAGGCTCATGAATTGGCTCAATTGGTTCAGGAATTGCCTCAGGAATTGGCTCAGGAAGAGTCCAATTATTTTCATTAGTCAACATATTATTCAATAGTAATTCAGCTTTGTCGACTGTTCTTTCCCTGAAAACACAACCAACACAACTATCCTAGTAGTCCTTGGAAGCATCGGTTAGTCCATTATAAAAGATATCAAGTATTTCACTTTTCTTGAGAGGATGATCAGGCAAAGCATTAAGTAACCGTAGAAGCCTCCCCCAAGCTTGTGGGAGACTCTCTTCTTTGGTTTGCACAAAATTATATATTCCCCGCAAGGCAGCTTGTTTCTTATGAGCAGGGAAATATTTAGCAGAGAAGTAATAAATCATATCCTGGGGACTACACACACAACTAGGAGCAGGAGAATTATACCAAGTTTTAGCATCACCCTTTAATGAGAATGAAAATATCTTAAGGATATCAAAATAGCGAGACTTCTCATCATTAGTAAACAGGGTAGCTATATCATTCAACTTGGTAAGATGTGCCACAACAGTTTCAGATTCAAGGCCATAAAAAGGATCAGATTCAACTAGAGTAATCATCTCAGGATCAACCGAGAATTCATAATCCTTATCAGTAATACAGATAGGTGAAGTAGCAAAAGCAGGGTCAGCTTTCATTCTAGCATTAAGAGACTGCTGCTTCCATTTAGCTAATAGTTTCTTAAGATCATATCTATCATTGCAAGCAAAGATTTCCCTAACAACTTCTTCATTCATAACATAACCCTTAGGAACAACAGGCAATACATAATCATTGGGAGAGTTTTCATCATCACTATCATCAATAATAGCATCTTCAATAATTTCATTCTCTCTAACTCTAGCAAGTTGTTCATCAAGAAATTCACCTAATGGCAAAGTAGTATCACGCACAGAAGTAGTTTCATCATGCATAGCAGAAGTGGCATCATCAACAACATGCGACATATCAGAAATCATAGCAGTAGCAGGTTTAGGTGTCGCAAGCTTATTCATAACAGAAGGAGAATCTAGTGCAGAGCTAGATGGCAGTTCCTTACCTCCCCTCGTAGTTGAGGGATAAATCATGGTTTTAGCGTCTTTCAAGTTCTTCATAGTGATCAACAGATATAAATCCCAAGTGACTCAGAGAATCGAGCTATGCTCCCCGACAACGGCGCCAGAAATTAGTCTTGATAACCCACAATTGTAGGGGATCGCAACAACCTTCGAGGGTGAAGTACAACCCAAATTTATTGATTCGACGCAAGGGGAGCCAAAGAATATTCTTGAGTATTGGGAGTTGAGTTGCCAATTCAACCACATCTGGATAACTTAGTATCTGCAGCAAGGTATTTAGTAGCAAAGTAGTATTATAATAATGGTAACAGTGTCAACAGTAAAGATAAATGTTTTTGGGTTTTTGTAGTAGTTGTAACAGTAGCAACGGAAATGTAAATAAGCGAAGAACAATATGTGAAAAGCTCGTAGGCAATGGATCACTGATGGATAATTATGCCGGATGCGATTCCTCATGTAATAGCTATAACATAGGGTGACATAGAACTAGCTCCAATTCATCAATGTAATGTAGGCATGTATTCCGTGAATAGTCATACGTGCTTATGGAAAAGAACTTGCATGACATCTTTTGTCCTACCCTCCCGTGGCAGCGGGGTACTAGCGGAAACTAAGGGATATTAAGGCATCCTTTTAATAGAGAATTGGACCAAAGCATTAACACATAGTGAATACGTGAACTCCTCAAACTACGGTCGTCACCGAGAAGTATCCCGATTATTGTCACTTCGTGGTTGTCGGATCATAACACATAATAGGTGACTATAGACTTACAAGATAGGATCAAGAACACACATATATTCATGAAAACATAATAGGTTCAGATCTGAAATCATGGCACTCGGGCCCTAGTGACAAGCATTAAGCATAGCAAAGTCATAACAACATCAATCTCAGAACATAGTGGATACTAGGGATCAAACCCTAACAATACTAACTTAATTACATGGTAAATCTCATCCAACCCATCACCGTCTAGCAAGCCTACGATGGAATTTTTCACGCACGGCGGTGAGAATCATGATATTGGTGATGGGGGATGGTTGATGATGATGACGGCGACGAATCCCCCTCTCCGGAGCCCCGAACGGACTCCAGATCAGCCCTCCCGAGAGAGATTAGGGCTTGGCGGCGGCTCCGTGTCGTAAAACACGATGAAACTTTCTCTCTGATTTTTTTCTCCGCGAGACGGAATATATGGAGTTGGAGTTGAGGTCGGTGGAGGTCCAGGGGGCCCACGACATAGGGGGGCACGCCCTATAGGGGGGGGTGCGCCCCCCTGTCTCGTGGACAGGCCCTGGGCCCCCTGGTGTATTTCTTTCGCCCAAAAATTCTTATTAATTCCAAAAATTGCCTCCGTGGATTTTCACGACATTCTGAGAACTTTTCTTTTCTGCACATAAAACAACATCATGGCAGTTCTGCTGAAAACAGCGTCAGTCTGGGTTAGTTTCATTCGAATCATGCAAGTTAGAGTCCAAAACAAGGGCAAAAGTGTTTGGAAAAGTAGATACGTTGGAGACGTATCAACTAGATATCGATAATGGTGTGAATAGTGTTATGACAAACGTACCTAGTCCTGTCTTTGAGATCTGCTCCTTTCGGACGCCATCATGCGAATGTTCTCGCAAACATAGTATGCACACAGATCATTTCCCGGCGCATGCTTCAGGGCCTTTACGAGAATGGAATTGAATCAGATAATGATTAATCAAGCATGATAATTAATTAATGGTATTGAAATAAGAATTGAAGAGATGGTAGCTAGCTAGGTAGCTAGTACTACTTAATTACTTACCGTTGGTCGATACCAAACAACTTTTTTGCCCATTTGCCTGGAGTCACCTTGATGAACTTTGCCCAAGCCCTGCCCGGCGGCAAAGAAAATTAATAAAGGGGTTATTAAATAGTTCATATCACGAAATGACGAACTAAATAGGCCGAGATATAGTTAATAATGATTGAAATTACCTGTTGACTATCCCCTTCAAGATGGTGTAGTCACTTTCTTTTTTAAGTAGTGAGTCCAGTACTTCAACTTTTCCTTCGTCAACTTTAATGTCTAACAAGATCCAGTGGAAACTGCATGCGCACATGTTTGCATGTGTTAATTAAGCGGGCATGTGCATAGCATTAATCAACTACCGTAAACCCTATACACTTAATTATTAACATCTAGCTAGCTAGTAAGAAAAAACAGAATTTGTAGTACAAGACAGTGTGACTCACAGGAAGTCGTAAGGAAGTGGTATATCTTCATTGGTATTGAGGCGCTTGAAGAACTCTAGCATGCTTTCCTCTAAACTTACTCGACAAGTTGGAAGATTCCATGTGTCTTTGGGTCAATGGACCCAATGCCATAGCGTCCAGATTTTTTCATTTCATACATCTTCATCCTGCATATAATACCACAGAAAAGAATATAGTGAGGATAACTACATGTAATGATTGATCAAAATGATCACTATAGCTAGCTTGAGACTTAAATTACAGAAAGAAATCACTTACAGACAATAGCAACTGATGATAGATTTGTCGAGTGCGTCTTGATTGTATAACTGAAATAGTTCTAAATACTCAATGGACAGAGCTTTCTCATGGAAGTAATGCTCCTCCTTGACATTCACCATGAGGGACACTCGATTGGAAATCTTGGTAATGTTCATGTACCATTGATGCAATTCATACATTCTCGTTGGGAGGTTCTTGACCTTGTCTGGTTCGACCAAAGGTTGGCCCCGGACATATTTCCGTTTTATTTCCTCCTCTCTAAGCGGAGACATGGGATCGATTTCGAGGAGTTGTCCAATAGTGATCTTGAGCATTTCAGCCTGCATTATATGCTCCTCGGTTATTACCACATCGCCCAGCTAGGGAACGTTAATGTTTTGCCCACAATAATATTGGGCGCACATACTCTCATGTGTTGTTGGCACAACAAGCGGGGGGATCGATTGCGCCGCCTGTTCTCCCAGCTGGGGAACGGTTTTCCCGCATTTTTTGATAGTTGCTTGTTGGCTCGAGCTCGAGCTTGCTTCCTTCAGTAGTCGTGCTCGATGTAGCTTCCTGACTTGGCGCTCATAGTCCGAGTCAACAGGCTTGGGAGCTGGTTTTCTTACCATATGAATAAAGTGGTCAATAACTTTCTCAGGCACTTTCTCCCTTGGCGGCGGTGCCGGTTTCGGTCCAAAATGGGCGTCCACTTGGGCCCGCACTATGGCTGCATTTTGCTCCGCGGTCATGTCGTAAGGCCTCTGAGGAAGAGGAGCGAGGCCTGGACCATATTTATATTGCTTGTCTCCGCCTGTACTTCCTGTACTACCTCGACTCGTACCGCTACGCACCATAGCTGCGGCGTGTCTCTTCTTTGATTGCTGAGACGGTGGACACGGCTAATGTGGCTGAGTTGGAGTAGGAGGAGTGGCCTGATGCTGAGCCGGACTTCAAGCAGGAGGTGTGCCCTGACACGGTGTCGGACTTGAAACAGGAGAAGTGGCCTGATGCTGTGCCGGACTTGAAACAAGAGGAGTGGCCTCACACATTCGTGGACTTGGAGGAGGTGGCAGACTTGGAGGAGGAGTCGGCTCACGCGTTCGTGGACTTGGAGGAGCGAGAGTCTGCTGACTCGATGGCGGACTTCGAGGAGGAGTCGGTAGACGCGGTGTCGGTGGTATTTGAAAGATGATGCAATCCTTTCTCCATAGGATGATACAATGTATGGCCTCTCCCAGTGTGCACTCGTCGTCACCTCCAGGAATATCAAGCGCTAGCCTCGAATATGGGTCCACCACTTCATCAACCAAGACACGAGCATAGCCCACTGGAATCGGGGTGCAATGGAAGGTTGCTTCAGGGGTAATTGTAAAAGCAACGGCGTCTGCCACATTCATAAATATGTTCTTCATTTTGGAGTGTAGCTCACAGTTAGTGTTCTCTATGATGTCATCCACAGGGTATGTATCCAGTAGTGTGTCACCCGGGGCGGAACCAACGCTGCTTCTTGGCATGGATGGGATGGTGCTATCCAATGATGGACGATCATCCGCTTGCTACTGTCACTGCTGAGACCCACTTGCCTGGCTAAGTGAGTCGATCTGCTGCTGCTGCTGCTGGAATTTGAGTGCCAAGTCCGCGTGCCTTGCTTCTTGGCCTTCAAGGCATTCTGCGTCCTGCTTCCTCTGCTCCTCCTCCAGCTTCCTCTTCTTCTCCTCCTCCATCTTCTTTCTTGCATGGGTCCTATAGTCATCGTTACATTCCGAAAAGCCCTCATACCAGGGAATAACGCCCTTGCCTCGTGTTCTTCCCGAGTGTTCAGGATTTCCCAGGGTGCGTGTAAGCTCGTCGTTCTCTCTGTTGGGCGTGAACACCCCCTTTCGAGCATCTTCTATTGCCTCAAGTATATTTTGTTCGGATCCTTTTAGACTTGCCTTCTTCGAAACCAGGCTTGTCTTCGGGTCCAACGCCCCCCCACGCGCATAGAACCAAGTTCTGCATCTGGGGGACCAGCTACTAGTAACCGGAGTGACCCCTGCATCCTCCATCTCTTGCTCAGACTTATCCCACTTAGCCATTGCCACCGCATAGCCACCTGGACCCAGCCTATGGAACTGCGTCTTTTTTGCGACATTGGCCTTGTTTTTTCTCGACCGTTCGTTAGATAATTCTGATTCCTTGAATTTCACAAAAGCGGCCTAGTGTTCTCTTTGCTTCTCCAGTGTTCCCTTGAATTCTGGAGTCTTCCTTTCTGTAGCGAGTTAGTTGGTCCATACAATTTTCTTGTGGGTGTTGAATGCAATTGCCATCTTATTTAGAGCAGCGGCCTTGACGTTCTGCACATCTGCATCAGTGAAATAATCTGGTAGGGTGAAATTTTCCATCAGAGATTCCCAAAGGTTTTTTTTGCTCTGTCGTCGACCCAAGTAACATCTGGACGTTTAGTTTTTGGCTCTTTCCATTCTTGAATGGAGATCAGGAGTTAATCCTTCACAAGAACTCTGCACTGACGAGTCCACTTGTTCGCAATGTTCTTAGGCGTGAGGGGTTCGCCACTAGCTTTGATGGAGTCGATGTTGTACTTTAGACCCTCCTTCAACTTTTTACCCGGGCCTCGCTTTGTCCTGCTGTCTATAGAAGCAGATTTTCTCGATCCGGAGGGCTAAAAGAAGAAAGATCGATTCGTTAATATATCTTCAAATAAAAAAAACATGTGATGATCACCAGATGCCTGCTTATATAAATATACCTCAGCGGTAGTCTTTGTTATTTCAAGATTAACATTATTGTCTGTGTCATCATAAACATTGTACGCGTCATCATAATCATAATCATAGTTCATGACTTCATCAGCTTGGTCGTCGAGATCGAATATCATATCATCACCCTCTCCGGTATTGTTCAGATATTGGGAGCCGTCATCTGCTTCATTCAGATCATCTAGCCTGCGACGGCTGCGAATGATCTCGAACAATTCCTCTTCTCTCTCTCTGCCGGTATTGTCCGCCATACTTAACTAATACAGAAGAAATATAAAACAATTTAGTATTCAAATTACAATGCATGGATGCAATCAATAAGGAAAAATTGAATCATATCGTACATAATATGCATCGTCTCGATTAATATATAATCTCGAATACATCGTCTTGAATATTATATATCGAATAAATCACTGGCTAGGTACCTAATAAAGATCGAATACTACGGAAGAATCAAGGCCACTCGCGGTTCCTGGGGCGCTGGCTGTGAACACCCAAAGAGAAGGAACCATCACAGGATCATATCTCCGGTCATCTGCCCAAAGGACTTGCCAAGTATTGGAGAACCTGGCGTCCATAGCAGCCATGTAGCGATGGACGTGCTCGTCCTCCTCCCTGACATGGCAACGCGCCACCTCCGGCGGGGTCGTCTCCCTCTGCACCGAATGTGGCCCACATGAACGCCACCAAAGGAGATCAAGGTCGACAACGGGACTCGAGGCTGGGTGCCTCACCAAGCGGCGCACCCCTCCAGGTAGCACCTCCCAGTGCCAGCCCAGCAGAGCCCAGTCCCGGACATGGGTCAGCCGGACGTCGGTGCGAACGGGTCGACGGCGAGGATGCGGGCCGGGCATCATCGAGAACAAATACTATATGCCCGCAAAAAGTAACATTTTTTAAATGATTGGATTGTGATAACTAAAATTCTATATGCAAATTCTAACAATTTGACATTAATCTAATTCATCTAACTAAAACTAATTCTAAAGTTTCTAACATTTCTATATATATAACTAACATTTCTATAACATTTCTAATATTTCTATATCTAAAAAATTAGAAAAATTGCTAACATTTCTATAAATATTTCTATAACTAAAAAACAGAATTTTTTTTATAACATTTCTATATAACTAACATTTCTATAACATTTCTAATATTTCTATAACTAAAAAACAGAAAAATTTCTATAACTAAAAAACTAATGTGTGTGTGTGTGTATGTGTGTGGGGGCGGGGGTCATGGAGGCCGGGGAAGGAGCTCACCGGCGAGGCGCGGCGACGGGGGGCGGTGACGGGGACGGAGACGGGCGGTGACGAGGACGATGGTGACGGGGCGGCGATGATGGGGATGGGGACGGGCCGGGCGGGGACGACGGGACGACGGGGCGGGGCGCGGCGACAGGGACGGGGACGGCCGGGGCGGCAACGGCGACGGGGGCGACAACGAGGGGCGGCGGCGACGGGGCAGAGGAGGAAGAAGCGGAGGAAGAACGAAACTGATGAAATTTGTAAGTGCTGCTTATATAGAAGGCACCTTTAGTACCAGTTGGAGCAACCAACCGCTACTAAATGTCTGTTTTGGCTAGGCCAAGCGGCGGGAAACGCCCCCCCCCTTTAGTACCGGGTGGTGGCTACAACCGGTACTAAAGACCCCCCCTTTAGTACCGGTTGGTGCCACGACCCGATACTAAAGGTGTGTGGTGGCGCAGGTTCGGTGCGGCAAGTTTAGTCCCACCTCGCTAGCCGAGGGGCATCAGCACTGGTTTATAAGCCCTAGTGCGGTAGCTCTCTCGAGCTCCTCTCCAAAGCAGGCCTACTGGGCCAACCAGTTCTCTGCTGCCTTGTGGGGCTACTGGGCCTTTGCGGGCCTGCATCCTGGCCCAAAAACATGTTGGGTTTCTTGTCGTATGCAGGCCGCTCTGGCCTAGTAGGCGGGCTTTTTTATTTTCTTATTTTTTTGCTTTATTTATTTTTGTTTTATTTATTTTTGAGTTGTTTTTTGCTGCACTTAGAGTTTCTTTGTGAATATTTTTGCTTTAGGTACAAAAAATTACAAACTTTCTGTTAGTGCCGGTAGTTTTCAAATTTGTATAGTTTAAATTTTGAATTATGTGAAATTTGTGTGAATCACTAGTTTGTGAATAACTTAACTTTGAAAATAAATTTTTCAGTGATTCTTTTTTCTTATGTTTAATATTACTGTGTTTTATCATTATATTCAATTTGTTAATGCTTAGGTTATTTAAAAAATGAAATGCCTTTGTAACAGATGAGTTTTCGTCTGAAACCCTGATACTTCGAAAGAGATTGTCCATTTTGTACATGAAATGCATCCAGTTTTTGCGGTAACCCTCTCTACTTTTTTGCACATGCTATGTGGGTGATATTATGATACCATGCCAACTTTCAACCTTTTCTGAGTTCATTTGAAATGCTTTTCAGTTTCAGGGTCATTTAGCTGAAAAAATCAGTAAATGCATGAAAGAATTTGTTTGCACATAAAATTTCTTTGCGTTTGAAATGCCAAAACACATAACTACCGTAACTATCACAGAGATTCCCTCCTGGGTGTGAAACACAAAAGAAAGTGATGATAGTGAAGCCGATCACATCCCAGATCTTTGGGTGTGAAAGTTTTTCTTCGTGTGTGTCCCTTTGCGCCGTAGCCATGGACAACCTTCATCATTTAACTGGATGCTCGGGTCCATATTCACTTTGAATGGAACAATTTCATCAAAGTTTTCATAATCTTCTGACATGTCTGTCTTGTCATCCACTCCGACGATGTTTCTTTTACCTGAAAGAACTATGTGGTGCTTTGGCTCATCGTATGATCCATTCGCTTCCTTATCTTTTCTTTTTCTCGGCCTGGTAGACATGTCTTTCACATAAAAAAACCACGCCAAATCATTGGCTAGGACGAATGGTTCGTCTGCATACGCAAGATTGTTGAGATCCACTATTGTCATTCCGTACTGCGGGTCTTCCGTTACCCCGCCTTGTGTCATATTGACCCATTTGCACCGAAACAAAGGGACCTTCAAACAACCTCCATAGTTAAGTTCCCATATGTCCTCCATGTAACAATAATATGTTTCCTTTCCCATGTTGGTTGTTGCATCAAAGCGGACACCACGGTTTTGGTTGGTGCTCTTCTTATCTTGGGCGATCGTGTAAAATGTATTCCCATTTATCTCATACCCTTTGAAAGTCATTATATTCGAAGATGGTAACTGGGACAACGAGTACATGTCATCTTCAATATCGCCATCATGCATGTCACGTTTCTGCAACCAACCAGCGAAAGTCCTTGTTTGTTCACGTGTAATCTAGTCGTCAGACTGCTCCGGGTGTTTGGAGTGTAGAAAATTCTTGTGTCCCTCCATATACGGAGCCACCAAGGCGGAATTCTGTAGAACTGTGTAGTGTGCTTCAGTGAGAGAATGCCCGTCCATACATATTATTTGATCCCCTCCTAGCGTGCCTTTTCCATCCAGTCTGCCCTTATGCCGTGATTCAGGAACACCAATCGGCTTAAGGTCAGGAATAAAGTCAATACAAAACTCAATGACCTCCTCATTTTCATGGCCCTTCGAGATGCTTCCTTCTGTCCTAGCACGGTTATGAACATATTTCTTCAAGACTCCCATGAACCTCTCAAAGGGGAACATTTGTGTAGAAATACAGGACCCAAAATGTTAATCTCTTCGCAAAGGTGAACTAGGACGTGCATCATGATGTTGAAGAAGGATGGTGGGAACACCAACTCGAAACTGACAAGACATTGCACCAAATAATTCTGTAACCTTGGTATGATTTCTGGATCGATTACCTTCTAAGAGATTGCATTGAGGAATGCACATAGCTTCACAATGTCTAATCGAACGTTTTCTGGTAGAAGCCCCCCTCCATGCAACCGGAAGCAATTGCGTCATAATCACGTGGCAGTCATGAGACTTTAGGTTCTGGAACCTTTTCTCTGCCATATTTATTATTCCCTTTATATTAGATGAGAAGCCATATGGTACCTTCATACTGAGCAGGCATTCAAAGAAGATTTCCTTCTCTTCTTTGGTAAGAGCGTAGCTGGCCTGACCGTGATGTATGTCGTCTTTTCCGTGCATACATTGCTGGTCCTCCCGTGCCTCTAGTGTATCTTTTGTCTTCCCATACACGCCCAAGAAGCCAAGCAGGGTCATGCAAAGATTCTTTGTCACGTGCATCATGTCGATTGCAGAGCGGACCTCTAGGTATTTCCAATATGGGAGGTCCCAAAATATAGATTTCTTCTTCCACATGGGTGCGCGTCCGTCAGCGTCCTTCGGAACAGGTTGTCCGCTAGGACCCTTTCCAAAGATTACCTTCAAATCCTTGACCATATCATGTATATCAGCACCAGTATGGTGGCGAGGCTTCATCCGGTGATCCGCCTCACCTTTGAAATGCTTGCCTTTCTTTCTTACGGGATGCCTGCTCGGAAGAAACCGGCGATGTCCCAGGTACACATTCTTCCTACAACTATCCAAATATATAATGTCGGTATCATCCAAACAGTGCATGCATCCGCGGTATCCCTTGTTTGTCTGTCCTGAAAGGTTACTGAGAGCAGGCTAATCATTGATGGTCATGAACATCAACGCCTTTAGGTCAAATTCTTCCTGTTTGTGCTCATCCCACACACGTATACCTTTTCCATTCCACAGTTGTAATAGTTCTTCAACTAATGGCCTTAGGTACACATCAATGTCATTGTCGGGTTGCTTAGGGCCTTGGATGAGGACTGGCATCATAATGAACTTACGCTTCAAGCACAACCAAGGAGGAAGGTTATACAAACATAGAGTCACATGCCACGTGCTATGGTTGCTGCTCTGCTCCCCAAAAGGATTAATGCCATCTGCGGTTACACTACTAGGAAAATGCCTATAGATAGAAGTTTGCCAGTAGCGTTTGTTTGCAACCCAACACTACTAGTAGTTAGTAGTAGCGCTGGCTACAAACAACGCTATTGGTATCAGTTAGCAGCAGTGCTTTTTCCCTAGGCCCATGCTACTACTAAGTGTAACACACCACACCCCCTAGTCAAAACATAGTAGCAGCGCCTGTCCTCCAACCTGTGCTACTGCTAGTTTAGGATCTATAGCGCCTGTTTGTCTAAGCGCGCTACTGCTTATTTTTCTATGTATAACATTTTACTAGTAGCGTGTGTTTCTGACCCGCGCTATAAGTAGTGCAACCCTTGCCGTAGCTATTTTGCAAGCTACCATAGTAGTAGCGTGTGTGGGTGAATCACGCTACTGCTATGCCCGCCAGCCACCTACCACCTTTCCCCTTCTTCCTCCCCTATCTTCTCCCCCCTTCCTTTATCCCCCTTTCCTTGCACCTTGCTTGTTCCTTTCAATCCTCCCCCACCACAACCCCTCCATTAGAGCCCTCCCTCCCCCTCTTCTTTGCCCCTCCACCACCCCTCCATTAGAGCCCCCTCCCTCCCCCA
>NC_041387.1:639578315-639583248 GCF_002162155.2 Triticum dicoccoides
CTTTACCCTCCACCATCCCCCTTTTCTTTGTGCCCTCCACCACCACCCCTCCATTAATGCCCTCCCTCCCCCTCTTATTTTCCCTCCTCCCACTTCCATTAATGCCTTCCCTCTTATCTCCCTCTCCTCTCCCACTATCTCCCTAGCTAGCTAGCTCTCTCTCTCCCTAGCTAGCTAGCTAGCTAGTTAGAGCTATATATCTAGAGCTACTAAGTAATTAAGAAGAAAGGTGCTCGATATCCCTCTCAACACATAAGTGAGCAATAAAAGGTGTTTGTGTGGATAGGACCGAAACTATATATATATGGGCGATGTGAGAATATATATACTGAATTGTGTGTGGCATAATTTGAGTTGCCTACATTGTATATTTGATGAAATAATGTGGGTGACTTGAGTTGCCTATGTTTTGCCGAATTGTCGATTCAATTCCGTTTCGGCAAATTTCGGGCATGTAAACTCAATATGTCCTATGTTTAGGGAAGGTCATGCTGATTTTTTTATGAATTTGATCCATGCATGCATATATACGTGGTTATAATATTTGCTCCGCCCGCAGGTGATTATGAAGGTCAATAGAAGGATGGTGGATAGATACTGGCAATCCGCTGTGGATGACATGTATGAAAAAAGACTGAGGGATGTTTTATGTCCGTATCAAAAATGCAAAGGAAGAGTCAGGCTCGACCCCTTTAAGGGTGGTAAATTCAAGCGCACCTGCTCATGCATGGTTTCATGCATGGCCATACTCGATGGATAAGTGAAGAAGAAGAAGAAGATGATGATGATGATGATGATGATGATGATGAGGACGTTGACGGGGCAGGAAATAACGACATGGGGCCACCAGCTGAAGAAATGACCGATTATGTGCCCGAAGAGGAAGACGGCCTCGGAAATGTCGATGGCGAAGAGGCAGTTCAAGGCGGAGAATACGCGGACACGCCACCATCTTTGTCGCTACTAAGTTCAGCCATGCGGGTCCCGCATGTTTGAGACCTGCTTCGCAAGAAGACGACTAGCGACAGAGCTGCTTCTAGAGAGGAGGCCAAACTGGCGCAACTTGAGGTAGACTCGATGACTCCTTTGTATGATGGTTGCAATAATCCCTAGGTGACCCGCTTGAGTTTCACACTAGAACTTCTAAAGGTGAAGGCAAAAAACAAATGGACAGATACAAGCCAGGATGAGCTTCTGAAGTACATAAAGAAGGTTCTTCCCGCGGGAAGCCTGTGTCCTACTAGTGTCGAGGAGGCAAAGAAAATTGTGTGCCCTCTTGATCTGCCACATATTAGATATCACACATCCATCAATGATTGCATCATATATCGGAATGATCACGCGGAAAAAACCATCTGTCCAAAGTGCAATGCTTCACGATACAAAAAGGCCAGAAAGAAAGCTCCACAGAAAGTTGTATGGTACTTTCCTATCACTCCGCGTCTACAACGGTATTTCGTAGATCCTAAGGAAGCAAAGCTTATGCGCTGGCACACGGAGAGGGTGAAGCCAGATGACGGAGATGAACCGAAGCTAAGACACCTTGTAGATGCTAGCCAGTGGAGAGCATTAGATGCTGAATTTGAATTTTTCGCAACTGATCCAAGGAACATCGTGCTTGGGCTTGTAGTGATGGCATGAATCCATTTGGCAACCAGAACACCAATCATAGCACATGGCCCGTGTTTGTATGGATGTACAACCTCCCCCTAGTTGTTCATGAAGAAAAAATACATACACATGGCTATGCTTATTCAAGGGCCGAGACAACTGGGAAATGATATAAACCTGTATCTCAGGTTACTGAAAGAGGAGTTACAGACCTTATGGATAACGCCAGCCAAGACATGGGATGCAAGCAAAGGAGAGTATTTCTACATGAGAGACGCGTTGATCACGACGGTGCATGGATGATACAACTTCTCTGTAGCTATCGAAAGATGGCGGGTCTTCGAAAATCGTATACATGGGGCATCGAAGATGGCTCGAGAAGGATGACCCATGGAGAAAGCGTGGAGATCTATTCAATGGTAAGGCTAAGCATCGAGGTCCTCCACGTAAGCGTAGCGGTGCAGAAATATATGAGTTATTGAAGAACTGGGAAGAGTGCCCCTCGCCGGTAAAGACGAAGGAAAAGGCGCCGGAGCCCCTGCTGAAGATATGGAAGACAAGATCTGTTTTCTGGGACTTGGAATACTAGCCCATACTCGACATGCCTCATAGCCTTGATCAAATGCATATCACAAAAATTTCCTTGAGAGTTTGCATGGAACATTGATGAACATGCCGGAGAGGACCAAGGATGGGCCGAAGGCAAGAAAAGACTTGGAATTTTTGAAAATCAGGAAAGATCTCCAAATGCCCGATAAAAGGTCGTCAGAGGAGACCGATATGGAGACGGAGACGGAAGATAGGGGCAAAAAAGTAAACAAGAAGGCAGAACAATATTGCCCCCCCTCTTGCTTCACCTTAGATCCAAAGGAGGTCGATCAATTGTTCAAGTGCCTTGCCGGAATCAAAGTTAGTTCCGGATACTGTGGGAAGATAAGCAGATATCTGGACACTAAGAAAAAAAGGTTCAGTGGGATGAAGTCTCACCACTGTCATGTGATGATGACGCAGTTACTCCCGGTTGCACTTAGAGGGATTATGGACACACATGTGCGTGAGATGCTTACTGACCTATGCCACTTTTTTATGCTATCTCTCGAAAGTCGATCAGTGTGAAGCAACTCCATAGGCTACAGGAAGAGATCGTTGTCATACTGAATGAGCTAGAGATGTACTTCTCGCCCGCGTTCTTTGATGTCATGGTGCATCTATGTGTCCACATCATGGACGACATCATCGACCGAGGGCCAACATTCCTGCATAGCATGATGCCGTTCGAGAGGATGAATGGGGTCACCAAAGGATTCGTTTGTAACATGTCCCGTCCAGATGGAAGCATAGCCCAGGGATATCTGACCAAAGAGTGCATCTCTTTCTGTGAGAGTTATCTGACCAAAGACCCTGTTGTTGGTTTGCCCGTCAACAAGCACTGTGGAAGGCTCGAAGGCGAAAGTCACACCAACGGTCATAGGGATGTGAATGTGTTACGCTCGGGCCGACAAAACGACCTTGACAGGGAAAATTTAGTAGTGCTACAACACCTAGATGTGCTAGAAGATTTCGTGACATTGCACAAGGAGACCATCGCAAAGAAGTACCGTGACCGCGGGGTGCACAGGATGGACCTGAAGTTATTAGAGAGCACAACTCCACTTTCTTGCGTTGGTTCAAAGAGCGAGTTCTGGCTAATCCCCCAGAAGAGGGTTGTCCGAACTGAACACTCATATACGCCTTAGCACATGGCCCCTCGACCAACCTCGCAACTTATCAAGCATACGATATCAACGGATACACGTTCTACATGGAGGAGAAAGATATAAACAGTGATGACCAAAAATCAGGGGTGACGATGGAAGCCATGGCCGGGAATGTAACTAAAAGATATTACGGAAGGGTCAAAGAGATATGGGAGCTTAACTACTCTGGATTGCATAGCGCGACGATGTTTCGTGTCAGATGGGCTAAAAATGTACAAAGAGAAAACCGACATTTCACTACCATGTGTATACCCGACTATGATGATAGCAGTACCGTGAACGCCATCGCCAAAAATGAGCCATGGGTACACGCTAAACACGTGAAACAATGTTTCTTCATAACTGATCCGATCAATCCCAGCCGTGTTGTCGTGAGGAGAAGCAAAAGGAGCATCGCCGGAATGGATGGAGTCGCCAACGAGGAAGACTATGACGAGTACGGTGATCCGATGAGGGAAGATTATGCTGATGACGACGAAACATATGTCAAGAGAAGAATGAAGACTACATTACCTACGAAAGATCGTAATCCCTGGAGAAGGAAAATTCACGACCATGGGCTCAATTATTCGACAATGAACAAAAGAGGGAAGAAGATCAGTCTGAAGCGTCGTCGTCGCCCAAGATGACAAACTAATCCCAAAGTTTGTGTGTGTCTAGCTATTTTGAATACCGCTGATAGCAGTCAAATGATGTAAGATATATATTATACTAATTATTATCCGGAGGGTAACAGTGGTATTGCTCAAATGACAGACCAAATTAAACCCCTGAGTTTGTGGAATATGAAAAAGAACAAGAAAAATAAAAAGAAAAATGAAAAAGAAAAATGAAAAAGAAAAATGAAAAAGAAAAATGAAAAAGAAAAAAAGTAATAAAAGTAAAAAGAGAAATAAAAATAAAATAAAAAAGAAGGAAGTTTGTGGAATATGAAAAAGAACAAGAAAAATGAAAAGAAAAATAAAAAGAAAAAGAATAATAAAAGCAAAAAGAGAAATAAAAATAAAATAAAAAAGAAGGAAGTTTGTGGAATATGAAAAAGAAAAATAAAAATAAAAAAAATCAAAAATTTAGCAGTAGCGCGTTTTTGCCAGCGCAGCGCTATAGCTAAGAAAAAGAAAAAGAAAAAAAGAAAAAGAAAAAGTTAGCAGTAGCGCGCTTTTGCCAGGGCAGTGCTATAGCTAAGAAAAAGAAAAAGAAAAAAGAAAAAGAAAACGTTAGCAGTAGCGCGTTTTCGCTAAACCGGCGCTATAGCTAAGTTAGCTATATCACGTTTTGCCCAGACGCGCTATAGCTAATTCGCGTATACAGAGCCACTGCACCCATCTCTTTCCTCTCTCTCTCTCTCTCACTCTCTCGCTCGATCCCCTTTCTCCCGCACCTGCCGACGCCGCCGTCGCCGCCTGCACCCGCACATGCCACCGCCGACACCCGCACCCGCCCACCCACCGCCGACGCCCGCACCCGCCAACGCCTCCGCCGACGCCCACACCTGTCCACGCCGCCGTCGACACAAGCCGCACCTGACCCCGATGCCGGCCACTGGCCACCCCGATGCTCCCTTC
>NC_041387.1:639583316-639647699 GCF_002162155.2 Triticum dicoccoides
AATTTGGTGTCTGCAGATCAAAAAGGCTTAGCGACCCCGACCCCTCAGCCCCGACGACCTCGATGCCGGCCACCAACCCCGACGCTGGCCACCGACCCCCTCCCACTCCGGTATGGCCCCCGCCCCCTGTTCCTTCCTTCGTTGTTAATATGCCTGCCTCAGTTTGCTTGTAAACTTTACTCTCCCCAAATTAGCATTACGGGGCAAAACTGTTTGGGGGGGGGGGAGCTCACTGGTAGTGTAGTTGTTGGTTAGTGATTATGTATGTGGCTGAGCGTCATGTTTGTTTCTGTTGCACCAGGGAATACTGAATCATAATTGTGCTGCATATGAACTACACAGTGGTGCTGACAGTAAATGATGGGTCTCCATTGTAGCATATGTGTGCTTTGTTTCCTTCCTTCTTGTTAGCTAGAATGCTCCAATTATTTTAATGTGTTTGGATAAAATCTCCCCTGTCATAAAGCACATATGCTGCTTGAAGGATTTTGTACACCTGCAGGTCTTGGACTGCAATGGGTATCCACTTATCGAGGCTGAACTGAGTGTCCACTCTTCGTGTCGTTTCGTATCATAGGTCATCTTCAGAAAATAAAAATAAATAGATGTTATGTCTGACTATTTACAATTCATGATTCATAGGACATCTTCAGTTAGCTATCACGGCCAACGGCCTGTCCTGTCTTGGTGCTACTTATTTTTGTGGCCTTGATAAATAGACCTGTAACTCTGTTTCTTTTGCTAAAAAGTAACTGCGCGTCACAATTTGGGATCTATTCTAGTTCTGTCAAGGAGTTAGCACTAATGATATTCCAGCTACATGTAGTTCTTATACTTATAGTTACATCCCTATACCTAATGATAGTACATGGTTTCTAAACACACTCTAGTTATACCAATCACAGCATACCAAGCGCATTGCTAATCCCAGAACATTCTCCTGCCAGGCAAGCAATTTTAGTTTGTTGATATTAACATTCTCCGCCGTTAATATGCTTTTTTTATTTTGTTGCTAGAGTAAATGAAAATGAGTGTTTAGTTTGTTGATAGAGTAAATTTTGTCTCTCCGTAGATCGACGAGGAGGAGAAGGACCCCTCTGACCCAGCGACCCCGACGCCACCCCCTCATCGCCGGCGACCCTAACCCCGACACGCGGTGAGCCACCCCCTCCTTTCCTGTTGTTCTTTATTTAGGGCCAATTTTTCTATGTAGGGTGTCAAAATTGACTTCATGAGCAGTAGCATTTGTTAGCTTATTTTGCTGTCCATTTGAAGTTTTTTAAATTTGTAGTTGATGTCCATTTGTAGTTCATGAGGCAAAAAAAGTGAACATATACAGAGGCAAATGATACATTTTTGAATCTTAACTTGCATCTAAACAGAGGCATTGCTGCCTTCTTAGTCTATTGCTTTTGTTCTTTGCCTAGCCATGTGGAGATGTAATGAGTTTTCTTCTGTTGCCTAAACTAAAGTGCACTTGATGTTGAGATACTTGATCATTGTTGCACACCTTAGGGTAATGTGAATCCACTTGACATGCATGTGATGACACACATCACTTCAGCACATAGTGCTTATTGTCATTTGCAGGGAAACCGATTACTAAGTGACCTATGTTTTGCCAGAAATGTTGATTCATTTCCATTCCAGCAAATTTCAGGCACTCTATATGTGCACTGTCTAGCAAAGGTCATGCCGAAATTTTCCATGAATATCGGCATGACTTGTGCTAGAAATTTGGACATATCGAGTGCTTGAGATTTGTCGCGAAGGGAATGAAATGACATTTCTGGCAAAACAAAGGTCACTTTTTTTTGTCATTATTCACTTTATTATGTAAAGCTCGATAATTAAACGACTCCAACATTGAACCCTAGGAAACATGACCGACACTGATGAGGCCGGAGCTTCTCACTCCAAATTAGGCCGAGCACACGCCTACCTCGACTTTCTGGCGGATCAGGAGAGACAGGAAGCTGGGTGTCCGGACCGCCTTGTCATGACGGATGACGACGGTGGTGGCGCCGGCACCGACACTGATGCCACCAACGACACCGGCCCTGAGACTGGCGCTGATGATATTCCTAACTATAGCACGGAAGGTGGGACCTCCCAAGCTAGTGATGGAAAGAAGGAAAAGAGGACACGACGCCGAAATGAGCTCGGCACCGGAAGACTAGTGGTCACGGCGGTGCACCCTAGCGAGTTCGATCCAATAGAGCCGCGCGAAGTGGCAGCGTGTTACGGCAACCAACTAGCATGCATCCTACGGGATACCGCTAACATCAACACCACAAATATACAGAAGAATGATCGGTTGAAGAAGCTGCTTCTAACTAGGTTGCATGCAAGATTCCTGTTCCCCGGTCGTAATGACGAAGTCGACCCATGGGATGATGATACCATGAAAAAAATCAACAACAAAGCCCTAGGGAAGTTCAACAACGCATTGAGCGCTTGGAAAACTAGGGTGAAAAAGGCGATTAACTAGACCATGAAACCTACACCGAGATTGTTGTAGACAATCCAAAAGTTATGATAGAGGACTTTGAAAAGTTCAAGGAGACTTGCAATGAAGAAGATGCCAAGGCCAGGTCGGAGAGAGGCAAGAAGCTGCAGGCAAAGAACATGGGGAACCACCCCCTTGGAAGTCACGGTTACACGGGAAAGAGGCCCGTATGGGCTAAGGAGGACGCAAAACGTGAACGTCAGGGGATCCCGGACCCATTGGCTGAGTTCACCGACCAGCAGGAGCACGATTTCATCAGGGCCCGATTCTCGTGGGACCTTAACAAAAAGATTTTTTTCACTGACGGGCTGACTAGGAAATTCATGAGATTACTGGTAATTATCCTTTTACCACCTTACATATTAGGTTCTGATCAACAAAGTCTACTACATTCTAGTCGCGTTCATAAATGATTCACGGTCCATTTTGCAGAGAGAGCAACACAAGCTTGCGGCCGAGAGCAACTCGTCGACTCAGTCGACTCAGTCGTCGGCAAAGTACAAGTGGGACACTTCTTTCAACCGGGCCATGAACATAATGGTGGGACACCCGCCCGGCCAGCGCCCGCAATATGGACGTGTGCATGGCACCGGGGATGGGGCCACTTGGAAGTACTATTATAGCGAGGACCCCGAGGCCAAAAGACAGAGAAAGAAGTTCACTCAAGTGACTATCCACGAGAAGGTGGCGCGGGCGATGGAGAAAGCAAAAGCTGAGACGAAAGCTGAGATAATCACTGCCTGTAGATCTGATTTTGTGGATGCCTTTACAAGCTTGATTCCAAAAGTGGTCACATGGGTGCAACAAAATCCAAATGTGCCACCAAGTGATTTTCCCATGCCCAGCTTCACCGGGAGCAACTCAATGAACATCGCACCCATACCCGTACCTAGTATGGCAACCGCACCCGCACCTCCTCTAGCACCTGCTCCTCCGCCCAGCTCTCACAGCAGCCCTAGCTCCGTCTCTGGCTTGAATGTCGGGCCGTCGACATTGGCTGAGCTCGACGCCCTCACGGTAAATACGCGTCGTCGCACCTTCATTAACTCAACTAATTAATATATCTTCAGTTGCCATTCTTTTTGGATCTTTGATGCCGCATGTATATGTCTTTGTAGGCCGACTCCCCTCTGTGCACCCTCCTTTACAACATGAAGGGCGGGTTGGTGGATGTGGGGAAGGGTACTATAGTGAAGCCTAAGGATCGATTGTTGCACCGCTGGAAGATGCTTGATAACGCCTTAAGGGTCTCCGTGGCGAGTGTGAAAGCGGGCTACGAGGGTCTCCCTCGTCCGATACAAACCGATGGAGAGGATGACGCGACCCCCACGCAGCTTGGCCAATGCAAAAATTGGCCGATCCTGTGGCCGAGAAATCTTCTTCGTGTCGAGGTGGCCAGGAGCACATCAGCGGGACCTCAGGAAGGTATGACCACAACACCACCTACACAAGTACAACCATCGTCTATGCTGCTTGCTGAGATCAAGAGACATGAGGAAGGAGGGCCAACCATCCGCCGGCAGATGATGCCATCTTCCCCATGGACGAGGATAGGGATCATGACATGGAGGAGGCCGACGATGACCCTAACCAGTATTTCAATACTGCCTTTGACAACAAAGTAACAATGAGTCAACCATATGAATATGAGATGCATGTACCAGAGCCGGAACGTCCTCGGGAGTGCAAGAAGTCTTTGTTCATGCAATCCTCGTAGGAACGCCTCCAGATGCCGGCTCCACCCAAGCTCAACTACTTAGCCAGAGTCGTCCAATCCTGAGCCCGGCAACACTAGTGGTGGTGCTCAGGGAGGGTCTGACAGACCCACCAGCACCTCAGCCCACCAAGAAGAAGCAGAGGAAGAGACTGGCGGTGAGAAAATCCAATAAAGCTGGCAATGTTGGTTCTAGCAGCCAGCCGCCTTCGACCAAGGTTGACCATGTGCCGATGAAACATGCGCCATTAATCCATGTCGTGGGACAGCCAATGGTACCGGCGAATGCACTAGCTGACATAGAAGGGGATCTCAGGAGACTCCATGACCATGTGCTTTCGACAGAGAGAAGCCTCCTCGCCTCGGATGATCCAGGATACCCACTTTATACCGTTCATGTGCCGAGCAGTTGCAAGATGTATGTCCACACATGCTCCGCGGACCTCTTCTTCCTGAGGTTTGATTACATCTTCCATATTTTCAAATGAGGACACTCGTTTTTACGTTCGTCCGCCTGTATGCGCTACACATGAACTACATCATCAGGAAAGAGCGAGTCACCGGTCTTGCGGTCGCGGACCCATACTACATGCATGAGGGCTTCTTGTCAATCAACGACACCAACCGTCAATATGCGAGTCAGTACATCGAAGAATTCTTGGTCAGCAATAAGGACAAAGAAACGATTCTCCTACCTTATCATCCCAGGTAAGTCATCCGTGGATAGCACTATAACACATACATCCTTTCGTGCATTTCTATAGTTACTTTGCACGCATGGAGGCTAAACTTGATTGTGTATTTTGCACTCATTGTTCTTTACCCGAATTACTCCTGCGCTCTATATTTGGACCCATCGAAGAACATACAGAGGAAAGATTACACACACATAAAGTATGTTTTGGACAGAGCTATATTGGGCTTCAGCATGCGGGGTGGCTACATCCAAAACAAAAAAATAAATAAGGCCGGGCTTTATTTCAGCAACAAGACTGACTCCTGTTGCATCCAGCAACTGGCAAGAAGTGAGAATGATGGATTCTGCGTCATCCATCTAATGATGGAGTACAGAAGGGATGTGCAATCACTTTGCATGAAATCTTCATCCGATACCCATATCCAGAGATGGGCCGAAGCCTTTGGAGCCGTGCCGGATAATCGACTTCGAAATGATTTCTACCGGATCCAACAGGAAATTGCGTCCATCATCATCAAAGATGTCCTCGAAGAGAATGGGATGTTCTACGCCGGCCCAATATCGCGAGCTGACGTCCGAACCCGCATTGCCCTACAGCGTCAGGACATGACGCCTTTCACTAAGCTTGGGTGCACCCTTCCGGATATGGACAGATGCAAGAGTGCACTACTTAAAAACAATGTGTCTATTTACTTACTTGTTACTTTCTGTACAACAAAACTTTGAATCTCTTAGTACGACGAAACTATTAGATGTAAGGTGCCGCGCTCTAGTTAATTACTTTCGATATGATAAAATTTGTTAACTATGTTTACTATATATCTTACTTCTATTTCATAACTGTTTTGTTGAATTGGCTTCATGGTATATATATGTGCATCTCTGACAGGTACATAGATCAACGATGGCGAGGAAGTGGTATGCCGTGTATGTAGGGCATGTTCCGGGTGTGTATGATGAGTGGCCAGAGTGTCAGGCCCAAGTCTCTGGCTTCTCCGATGGAAGCCAGAAAGGGTTTGATAGCAGAGCAGAAGCCAAAGCTAGTTACTTGGGATTCATAGCACAACAGGGGATTCAGAACCAGCGCCGCTGCAAAAACTACTACATAATACCGCTTTTGATCATCGTGATCGCTCTTATCTTCTATGTGGTCATATCATAGTCTACATTGATGATGAAACATGAGTATGTGACCATGTAGTTGCATGTATTGGGAACTTGTAATGACTTGTAACGCTATTTCGAGACATGTATTCGACCATGATTCATGATGATGAGATATTTGAGACATGTCGAGACTTCTAATAACTTTGGCTCATCGATGACTCACTTGCTTTGCAATGAATATGCATGTTATTGTATAAATGGTGGATCAGTTTAATTGTGTAGAGAGCCAAAACGCAAAAACACAATACAAAAGTTAGAAGTGGTGTGGGGGTAAAGATTACCAGTAGCACTCAAGTAACAGTAGCGCTGGACAGTTCCATGCGCTGTAGATAATTATCAGTAGCGCTGGGTGAAAGCGCGCTACAGCTAGCTTTAGATTCCAGTAGCGCTAGGCCAAACAAGCGCTACTGCTAAAAAATAGCTGTAGCGCCATAGCAGTAGCGCGCCTGCCCGTGCTACTAATAGCAAGAAACCCAGCGCTACTTGTAAGGGTTTTCCTAGTAGTGTTAGACCAAACCATACGATCCTTGGGTCACATGCAAACTCCTCCCTGTACTTTCTGTCGATTTTTCTCCACTGCGACCCGTCAGCGGGTAATCTCAACTTTTTGTCTTTCTTACGGTCTTCTCCGTACCATCGCATCGCCTTTGCATGCTCTTTGTTTTGGAACAAACGTTTCAACCGTGGTATGATAGGAGCATACCACATCACCTAGGCAGGAATCTTCTTCCTGGGGCGCTCGCCCTTGACATCACCTGGGTCATCACGACTGATGTTATAACGCAATGCACCGCATACCGGGCGAGCATTCAAATCCTCATACTCACCGTGGTAGAGGATGCAGTCATTAGGGCATGCATGTATCTTCTACACCTCTAACCCTAGAGGGCAAATAACCTTCTTTGCTTCATACGTACTCTCGGGCAATTCGTTGTCCTTTGGAGGCATATTCTTTATCATTACCAGCAACTTTCCAAATCCCTTGTCAGATACACCATTCTCTGCCTTCCATTGCAGCAATTCCAGTGTAGTTCCCAACTTTTTTTGCCAGCTTCGCAATTAGGGTACAACAATTCCTTGTGATCCTCTAACATGTGCTGCAACTTCTTCTTCTCCAAATCACTTGCGTAGTTTCTCTTTGCATCGGCAATGGCCCGACCTAGATCATCAGCGGGCTCATCTGATGCCTCTTCTTCAGCTTCTTCCCGCATTGCTGGCTCAGCTTCTTCCCCCATTGTTGTATCATCGTATTCAGGGAACCCATGGCCAGGATAGCTGTCGTCGTCCTCTTCTTCTTCATTGTCTTCCATCATAACCCCTCTTTCTCAGTGCTTGGTCCAACCATTATAGTGGGGCATGAAACCGGATCTCAAATAGGTGGACGTGAATGGTTCTTGACGTTGAGTAATGGTGACCATTCTTATAGCCAGCACATGGACAAGGCATGAAACCATCCGCCCGCTTGTTTGCCTTAGTGGCAAGCAAAAAAGTATTCACGCCATTAATGAACTTGGGAGAGCATCGGTCATCATACATCCATTGTCGGCTCATCTTCATTACACAACACCGAAAAGACCAAATTAATACAAGTTCATACATAAAGTTCATACATATATATAGTTCATACAACACTTAAATGCAACAAACAAATAACTCTCTAGCTAAACCATTTAAATGCAACAACAAATGCGATCAAGATTGCAACTAAGGTAACAATTGATCCAACAGCATAATGATACCAAGACTCACTATCAATGGCATATTTTCTAATCTTTCTAATCTTCAAGCGCATTTTCTCCATCTTGATCTTGTGATCATCGACGACATCGGCAACATGCAACTCCAATTCCATCTTCTCCCCCTCAATTCTTTTCAATTTTTCTTTCAGATGCTCATTTTCTCTTTCAACTAAATCTAACCTCTCGACAATAGGGTCGGTTGGAATTTCCTGTTCACATACCTCCTAGATAAAAATATCCATGTCAACTGGCTGGGCATAATTTGTCATAAACACGAAATGCAACAACTAGTTTTAAAAGAAAATATACCACATCCGAATCATAACAAGGACGAGGGCCGACCGGGACGGATATCAAAACCATGGCACTATGTATAACAAACAACGTACGGATATCAAAACCATGGACACATTAGTGCCGGCTCAAAATCAAACCGACACTAATGTGCTTCACATTTGACCCTTTTTCTACTAGTGAACTTTTAGATCTTCATCATTATTTTCATCCAAACTAGAAGAACACGCCTTCACAAAGCAATCTTTCTTGGCACGCAATCTAGCGGTTCTTTCCTTGCACTCATCAATGGAAATTATCATAGCTTTGAGAAACTCATTGATATCATGCTTAGGAGGAGTAGATCTAAGTTTCAAAGAATCAACATCAAGCGAAAGTCTATCAACGTTCCTAGCCAAATCATCAACTTTAAGCAATTTTTCTTCAAGCAAGGAATTAAAATTCTTTTGAGAAACCATAAATTCTTTCACACTATTTTCAAAATCAGAGGGCATCTTATTAAATTTCCATAAGAATTATTGTAGGAATTTCCATAATTATTAGAGGGATTACTAGGGAACAGTCTAGGATTAAAGTTTCCTCTATAAGCATTGTTACCACAATTATTCCTACCAACAAAATTCACATCCATAGATTCATTATTATTCTTAATCAAAGTAGACAAAGGCATATCATTGGGATCAACAAGAGCACTCTTAGTAGCAAACAATTTCATAAGTACATCCATCTTTCGACTCAAAACATTAATTTCTTCTATAGCATGCACTTTTTTACGAGTAGATCTTTCGGTGTGCCATTGAGAATAATTAGCCATAATATTATAAAGGAGTTTAGTAGCTTCTCCTAAGGTTATTTCCATAAATGTGCCTCCCGCAGCCAAATCTAAAAGATTTCTAGAAGCAAAATTCAATCCGGCATAAAAATTTTGTCTGATCATCCATAAATTCAAACCATGAGTAGGGCAATTGCGAGTCATCAATTTCATTCTTTCCCAAGATTGGGCAACATGCTCATGATCAAGTTGTTTAAAATTCATAATATCGTTCCTAAGAGAGATGATCTTAGCGGGAGGAAAATACTTAGAGATAAAGGCATCTTTGCACTTATTCCGTGAATCAATACTATTTTTAGGCAAAGACAAAAACCAAATTTTAGCATGATCTCTAAGTGAAAACAGAATAACTTCAATTTAACAATATCATTATCTGTATCTTTCTTCTTTTGCATCTCACACAAATCAACAAAGTTGTTTAGATGGGTAGAGGCATCTTCACTAGGAAGGCCGGAGAATTGATCTTTCATAACAAGATTTAGCAAAGCAACATTGGTTTCACAAGACTCAACATCATTAAGAGGAGCAATCGGACTACTAAGGAAATCATTATTATTGGTATTGGAAAAATCACACAATTTGTATTATCTTGCGCCATCGCGACAAGCAATCCAACACGCAAGCAAACAAAAAGGCAAGCGAAAGAGAGAGGGGATTGGGAAAGAGAGGGCGAATAAAATGGCAAAGGTGAAGTGGGGGAGAGGAAAACGAGAGGCAAATGGCAAATAATGTAATGCGAGGGAGATGAGTTTGTGATGGGTACTTGATATATCTTGACTTGAGCGAAGACCTCCCCAGCAACGATGCCAGAAATCCTTCTTGCTACGTCTTGAGCTTGCTTTGGTTTACCTTGAAGAGGAAAGGGTGATGCAGCAATAGTAGCGTAAGTATTTCCCTCAGTTTTTGAGAACCAAGGTATGAATCCAGTAGGAGGCTACTCACAAGTCCCATGCACCTACACAAATAAACAAGAACTCGCAACCAACGCAATAAAGGGGTTGTCAATCCCTTCAAGGACACTTGCGAAAGTGAGATCTAATAGAGACAATATGATAAGATAAATATATTTTTGGTATTTAATGATATAGATTGGAAAAGTAAAGATGCAAATAAAAGTAGATTGAAAGCTTATATGATAAGAGATAGACCCGAGGGCCATAGGTTTCACTAGTGGCTTCTCTCAAGATAGCATAATTATTATGGTGGGTGAACAAATTACTGTCGAGCAATTGATAGAAAAGTGCATAGTTATGAGATTATCTAGGCATGATCATGTATATAGGCATCACGTTTGTGACAAGTAGACCGAAATGATTCTGCATCTACTACTATTACTCCACACATCGACCGCTATCCAGCATGCATCTAGAATATTAAGTTCATGAAGAACAGAGTAACACATTAAGAAAGATGACATGATGTAGAGGGATAAACTCATGCAATATGACATAAACCCCATATTTTTATCCTCGATGGCAACAATACAATACGTGCCTTGCTGGCCCTGCTGTCACTTCTCCCATGGCAAGAAAGATCAATCTAGTAGGCCAAACCAAACCGATAATTCGAAGAGACTTGCAAAGATAACTTAATCACACATAAAAGAATTCAGAGGAGATTCAAATATTTCTCATAGATAAACTTGATCATAAACCCACAATTCATCAGATCTCGACAAACACACCACAAAAAGAGTTACATTGAATAGATCAACAAGAAGAGGAAGGAGAACTTTGTATTGAGATTCAAAGAGAGAGAAGAAGCCATCTAGCTAATAACTATTGAACCGAAGGTCTATGTTAAACACTCACAACTCATCGAAGAGGCCTTGGAGATGATGTAGATGCCCTCTGTGATCGATTCCCCCTCCGTCAGAGCACCGGCGAAGGCTCCAAGATGGGATCTCACGGATACAGAAGGTTACGGCAGTGGAAATAGTTTTTCGTGGTCGCTTATGATGTTTTCGGGGTAGATGGGTATATGTAGGAGGAAGAAGTAGGTCGGTGGATGCTCGAGGTATTGGAAATATGCCCTAGAGGCAATAATAAAAGGATTATTATTATATTTGCTTGTTCATGATAATTGTATTTTATTCTTGCTATAATTGTATTATCCGGAAATCGTAATACACGTGTGAATACATAGACCACAACATGTCCCTAGTGAGCCTCTAGTTGACTAGCTCGTTGATCTACAGATAGTCATGGTTTCCTGACTATGGACATTTCATGTCATTGATAACAGGATCACATCATTAGGAGAATGATGTGATGGACAAGACCCAATCCTAAGCATAGCACAAATTCGTGTATTTCGTTTGCTAGAGCTTTTCCAATGTCAAGTATCCTTTCCTTAGACCATGAGATCGTGTAACTCCCGGATACCGTAGGAGTTCTTTGGGTGTACCAAACATCACAACGTAACTGGGTGACTATAAAGGTATGCTACGGGTATCTCTAAAAGTGTCTGTTGGGTTGACACAGATCGAGACTGGGATTTGTCACTCCGTATGACGGAGAGGTATCTTTGGGCCCACTCGGTAATACATCATCATAATGAGCTCAAAGTGATCAAGTGTTTGGTCATGGGATCATGCATTACGGTACGAGTAAAGTGACTTGCCGGTAATGAGATTGAACGAGGTATTGTGATACCGACGATCGAATCTCGGGCAAGTAACATACCGATTGACAAAGGGAATTGTATACGGGGTTGCTTGAATCCTCGACATCATGGTTCATCCGATGAGATCATCGAGGAGCATGTGGGAGCCAACATGGGTGTCCAGATCCCGCTGTTGGTTATTGACCGGAGAGCCGTCTCGGTCATGTCTATGTGTCTCCCGAACCCATAGGGTCTACACACTTAAGGTTCGGTGACGCTAGGGTTGTAGAGATATTAGTATGCAGCAAACTGAAAGTTGTTCGGAGTCCCGGATGAGGTCCCGGATGTCACGAGGACTTCCGGAATGGTCCGGAGGTAAAGAATTATATATGGGAAGTCGAGTTTCGGCCATCGGGAAAGTTTCGGGGTTCACCGGTATTGTACCGGGACCACCGGAAGGGTCCCGGGGGTCCACCGGGTGGGGCCACCTATCCCGGAGGGCCCCATGGGCTGAAGTGGAAGGTGAACCAGCCCCTGGTGGGCTGGTGCACCCCCTCTGGGCCCCCCTCTGCGCCTAGGGTTGGGAACCCTAAGGGAGGGGGCGCCTCCACTTGCCTTGGGGGGCAAGTTTCCCCCCTTGGCCGCTGCCCCCCCTAGGAGATCCCATCTCCTAGGGCCGACGCCCCCCTAGGGTCCCTATATAAAGAGGGGGGTGGGAGGGCAGCCGCACCCTGACACCTGGTGCCTCCCTTCCCCCTTGCTACACCTCTTCCTTCCGCAGACGCTTGGTGAAGCCCTGCCGGATCCCTGCTGCATCCACCACCACGCCGTCGTGCTGCTGGATCTTCATCAACCTCTCCTTCCCCCTTGCTGGATCAAGAAGGAAGAGACGTCACGCTGACCGTACGTGTGTTGAACACGGAGGTGCCGTCCGTTCGGCGCTAGGATCTCCGGTGATTTGGATCACGACGAGTACGACTCCCTCAACCCCGCTCTCTTGAACGCTTCCGCTCGCGATCTACAAGGGTATGTAGATGCACTCCTCTCTCTCTTTTCTAGATGAACTCATAGATTGATCTTGGTGAACGTATGAAATTTTTTATTTTATGCAACGTTCCCCAACAGTGGCATCATGAGCTAGGTCTATGCGTAGTTCTCTTTGCACGAGTAGAACACAAATCTGTTGTGGGCGTAGATGTTGTCAACTTTCTTGCCACTACTAGTCTTATTTTTTTCAGCGGTATTGTGGGATGAAGCGGCCCGGACCGACCTTACACGTATGCTTACGTGAGACAGGTTCCACCGACTGACATGCACTAGTTGCATAAGGTGGCTAGTGGGTGTCTGTATCTCCCACTTTAGTTGGAGCGGATTCGATGAAAAGGGTCCTTATGAAGGGTAAATAGAAGTTGACAAATCACGTTGTGGTTATTCGTAGGTAAGAAAACGTTCTTGCTAGAACCCTATTGCAGCCACGTAAAAGATGCAACAACAATTAGAGGATGTCTAACTTGTTTTTGCAGCAATTGCTTTGTGATGTGATATGGCCAAAAGTTGTGATGCATGATGAATGACATATTGTGATGTATGAGATCATGTTCTTGTAATAGGAATCACGACTTTCATGTCGATGAGTATGACAACCGGCAGGAGCCATAGGAGTTGTCTTAATTATTGTATGACCCGCGTGTCAATGATTTAACGCCATGTAATTACTTTACTTTATTGCTAAACCGTTAGCTGTAGTAGTAGAAGTAATAGTTGGCGAGCAACTTCATGGAGACACGATGATGGAGATCATGGTGTCATGCCGGTGACGAAGATGATCATGGATCCCCGAAGATGGAGATCAAAGGAGCTATATGATATTGGCCATATCATGTCACTACTATTTGATTGCATGTGATGTTTATCATGTTTTTGCATCTTGTTTACTTAGAACGACGGTAGTAAATAAGATGATCCCTCATAATAATTTCAAGAAAGTGTTCCCCCTAACTGTGCGCCGTTGCTAAAGTTCGTCATTTCGAAGCACCACGTGATGATCAGGTGTGATAGATTCCTACGTTCACATACAACGGGTGTAAGACAGTTTTACACATGCAAAAACACTTAGGTTAACTTGACGAGCCTAGCATGTACAGACATGGCCTCGGAACATAGAGACCGAAAGGTCGAACATGAGTCGTATGGAAGATACGATCAACATGGAGATGTTCACCGATGATGACTAGTCCGTCTCACGTGATGATCGGACACGGCCTAGTCGACTCGGATCATGTAACACTTAGATGACTAGAGGGATGTCAAATCTGAGTGGGAGTTCATTAAATAATTTGATAGATGAACTTAATTATCATGAACTTAGTCTAAAATATTTGCAAAATATGTCTTGTAGATCAAATGGCCAACGCTCATATCAACATGAACTTCAACGCGTTCCTAGAGAAAACCAAGCTGAAAGATGATGGCAGCAACTATACGGACTGGGTCCAGAACCTGAGGATCATCCTCATAGCTACCAAGAAAGCATATTTCCTAGAAGGACCGCTAGGTGAAGCACCCATCCCAGAGAACCAAGACGTTATGAACGCTTGGCAGTCACATGCTGATGATTACTCCCTCGTTCAGTGCGGCATGCTTTACAGCTTAGAACCGGGGCTCCAAAAGCATTTTGAGCAACACGGAGCATATGAGAGGTTCGAGGAGCTGAAAATGGTTTTCCAAGCTCATGCCCGGGTTGAGAGATATGAAGTCTCCGACAAGTTCTATAGTTGTAAGATGGAGGAAAATAGCTCTGACAGTGAGCACATACTCAAAATGTCTGGGTTGCACAACCGCCTGTCCCAGCTGGACATTAACCTCCCGGACAAGGCGGTCATTGACAGAACCCTTCAGTCGCTCCCACCGAGCTACAAGAGCTTTGTGATGAACTACAATATGCAGGGGTTGGTGAAAACTATTCCTGAAGTATTTTCAATGCTGAAGTGGGCAGAGGTAGAAATCAAGAAAGAACATCAAGTGTTGATGGTCAATAAAACCACCAAGTTCAAGAAAGGCAAGGGTAAGAAGAACTTCAAGAAGGATGGCAAGGATGTTGCCACGCCCGGTAAGCCAGTTGCCGGGAAGAAGTCAAAGAATGGACCCAAGACTGAGACTGAGTGCTTTTATTGCAAAGGGAAGGTGTCGGTGTACTAGAGTAGGGGTACCCTAGTATCCCAAACTTGTGCACGGGCAGTTGCAGCACCCCGCGGCAAGGCTTGCCGGGTGACCGCCAAGGTCCTCCATGGTTCCTTTGGGGCCATTCAAGAACAAAGTATTCAAGCCAAGGAGACAAGGCCCTGGCAAGAGGAGCTTGCCGGGAAGGCCAACCAAGGCATCTCAAGGAACTTGCCGCGACACTCCACGCGTCCCGGCGAGGCCTGGTGAGCGACAAGCTTCCGGACGCGAGAAGGCAACGACCGCGGCAAAGCGCTTGCCGCGGCAAGCTACCACTCTGTACCCGCGCTCCAGCACATCCACCAACGTGGCGCCCTGGGGCCTTTCCAGGCGCGCGTGGCAGGAGGCTGTGCAGCCAGCGGTGCGCGGTGGCAAGCGACGCTGATAAGATTGCCATCGCGGCGAGCGGTGGCGTCCCTGACGGTCCCTTTTTGCACTATTTGGGCGACGTAGACGGGCATTTAATGCCTTTGTCCCCTGCCGTCAGGGTTAGGTATGATACACTGTACAGGTAGTTGTACCAACCGCAATTCCTTTTCTATTTTTACCCTTGTCTACGTTGCCACCTGTCGGAGACCCCTTTAGCATATAAAAGGAGGCCCATGCGCAACGTAGAGGGGGGTTCGAAGGAAGAAAAACACTCACGCTCGGTCTCGTTAGCAGCTAGTGTGTACTGTAGCAATCAGCGCTCCTGAGCAAGAACGCAATACACTCAGACATGCAGCAGTAGGAGTATTATCTCTCCGGAGAGCTCCGAAGCTGGGTAAACTGCTCGTGTGCTTCGCCTCGATCCGCTCTTCGTGCGATCTCCACCCCCCGCCGAACCGAAAGGGGCTCAGTTCGCCGGTCCCATAGGTGTTCGTGGATCAGCTTCCCCGACATCTTTGGCGCGCCAGGTAGGGGATGTTGAGGTTGTGTGAACCTGATCCGGCGTTCACACGAGCTAGATCTTCATCTTCTTCATCGACATGGCACCGAAGAAGAAGGCTTAGGCGGCAGCTGTTCCGTCCACGTCGATCCCACCACCACCGGAGCAAACGGGTGGTGGGGTAGACGCCGGCGGAAGAACGAGCATCGACGAGGGAGCTCACGGTGCTGCCAGGTCCAAGGACAAGGCTGCGCAGACCTCGGCATCCGTACATGCACCGCGCCCATCTCAGAAGGCGCAGGACCGACAGCGTCATGGTATTCGCAGGGCCATACGTTCGTTGGACCAAGATCGAGCTGGTGGATCTCGGGGTGCTCAAGAACAGCATGCACGCCAACATGCTGGCACGAGCGAGACACGGTCACCTGGACGGGATACTGCTCCTTCTAACATAGTTAGAAGTCCAAGCATATCCCGCTCCTCGCACCGTTCGCCACTGCCGCCCACCACTCCAATAGAAGCTTTGGCACGAGCTCAACTGCTCCTGGATTACCCTCCAACGGCAGACAAGATCGATGAATGGAGGGCCACCATTCAGAGTCTCATCGGCTTCGCCAACAGCGACACTCCGCGGCAGCCGAGTACATCGCTGCCGCGGCAGGACTGCCGGGCACGAGCCAATGGCAACGAAACCGGTGGGGGTGCAACCACCATGCACTCTCCACCCCGAAGGCCAAGATCACCGACTCGCCGGATCCACCTCGACAGCGACTCCACCGCATCATCAGATCCACGATCGTCGCGATCAGCGCCAAGTTCTTCACGAACGACAGCAAGAAGACGCTCGAACTCGCATCGAGCGCCGAAGAGAAGCGCGACGTCAATCGGACCAGCGCGCTGGGCCCTCTGTCGACATGCATGCACCAGGGGAACCAGGCGACTTGCCATACGCGGTAGGTTGCCCTGCGTTCACTCGTGAGCTGCGGCAAGTCTAGTGGCCCAGCATGAAGAATTTCAAGCCAGACGTACCAGAGAAGTACGACGGCAAGTCGCATCCGTCGGAGTTCCTCAGCATCTACACCATCGCGGTGCAAGCTGCCGGGGGGCGGGACGACAAGATCCTGGCCAACTACTTCCCGCTGGTGCTCAAATCCAATGTCAGATCCTGGCTCATGCACTTGCCGAACAACTCCATATCCTCCTGGGCAGACCTATGCCATCAGTTTGTCGGTGCCTCTACAGGCGGCCACAAGCCTCATGGCCAAGAGAGCAACCTTCATCTGCTCGCCCAGAAGGAAGGAGAGCCCCTGCGCAAGTACATTCAGAGATTCAGCCGTGTATAGCACAACATCCCAGATGTCCACCCTGCCGCGGTAATCAGCGCGTTCCATCAGAACGTGCGAAACCGCAGGATGCGGGAGGAGATGGCGATGTGCAAGATCAGAGACGTCAGTGAGCTATATGCCCTGGCCGACAAGTGTGCACGTGCTGAGGAAGGGAGGAAACTCCCCGGAGAGAATACAGAAGCAGGAGGATCTGATAGTGAGGAGGCTGCCCCGGCAAATAAAAACCGGCGGCGGAACAACAGGAAGAAGAAAGGCAAAGATGTGCTAGTCGTTGAGCAGTCCGGCAACGGAGGTGGCGCCAAGAAAGCCAAAGCTGGTAGCTCCGGCGGGGAGATTGCTGCAGGCACCAACTACCAGGCTGTGGCGGTCGCCGACAAGTAGGACGACACCAACAAGCAGTACTGCAAGATCCACCGCACCAAGGGCCATGACCTCCAGAGCTGCAAGAAGGTCGAGCAGCAAAAGGCTAAATACGAGCGACGCGACAAGGAGAAGGCCCAGGAAGGTGCTGGAGGAGCCGGCAAGAAATGCCCCGGCCGAGGAGGACGCCGCGGCAAGGCCAGGCAGCGGCAAGGAGATAGACCTCCCCACGGCCGCGACAAGGATGAAGATGATGACTACAGTGAAGATATGGATGATGACGAGACCGATGAGCAGGAGTTCCAGAAAGCCACAGAGGTCCTGTGCGTTGACGGCGGTGCTTCTCTGCATACTTCACACCGCCAGCTCAAGCGGTGGGTGCAGGAAGTCAATGCGGCAGAACCACCCGTCGAGTCACGCAAGCCTCTGAAATGGTCCAGCACGCCTATCATCTTTGATATTGAGGACCACCCTGATCGCATAACTGCGGTCGGGTGCTTGCCGATGTTGGTTTCACCAACTATCCGCAACCTCAAGGTCATTAAGATGCTAGTTGACGGCGGGGCCGGCTTGAACCTGATCTCCTCCGCGGTACTTCAGAAACTCCAGATCCCTGATGGCGAGCTCGAAGAGACCGGCACATTCCAAGGAATCAATCCGGGAAGGAGCAAGCCGAAGGGAAAGATCACGTTGCCGGTGACATTTGGCAGCGAGTTGAAATTTAGGACTGAGAGGGTCACTTTTGACGTTGCTGACTTTCCATTGCCTTACAATGGGATACTCGACTGTCCAGCACTCGCCAAATTCATGGCAGCCTCTCACTATGCATACAACATGCTGAAGATGCCAGGCCCGATAAGTGTCATCTCTGTCCCTGGCGACAAGAAGGATGCTCTTATCTGCGCCGACAAGATCTACCGGGAAGCAACAGCTGCAACAGATCGCAAGTCACTTGCCGTTGAAGCTCCCGGGGCGAAGAAGAAGACCAAGTCCGGCAAGAGTTCTGATGCCCACTCCGGCAAGCGCACCTCTTCGGAGTGCTGCGCTACCGTCGAGGACGCACCATCGAGCTCCACCGGCAAGTGTAAGAAGACAATGGCAGCTCCACCAGAGACCAAGAAGGTGTCCGCCAAGGAGGATGGCACTTGTGGTACCTTCACCATCAGTGCCACTCTCGACCCTAAATAGGAAAGCGCGCTCGTTGCTTTCCTGCGGGCAAACGTCGACGTATTTGCGTGGCAACCGTCTGACATCCCCGGTGTTCCCAGGAAAGTAATCGAGCACCATCTTGCCGTCTATCCTCATGCGCGGCCCGTCAAGCAGAAAGTTAGGAAGCAGGCAGTGGAGCGCCAAGAATTCATCGCAGAAGAAATCAAGAAATTGGAAGCAGCAGGCCTTGTCAGAGGAGTGCTCCATCCTACGTGATTGGCCAACCCTGTAGTCGTGCGCAAGGCAAACGGGAAATGGAGGCTTTGTATCGACTTTACCGATGTCAATAAAGCTTGTCCCAAAGACCCATTTCCCTTGCCGCGCATCGACCAGATTGTTGACTCCACGGCCGGATGTGACTTGCTTTCATTTCTTGATGCATACTCAGGATACCATCAGATCTTCATGGCAGAAGAGGATGAGGAGAAGACCGCATTCATCACCCCATGTGGCACATACTGTTTCGTACGGATGCCTTTCGGTTTAAAGAATGCTGGTTCAACATTTGCAAGGGTAGTCCATGACGCTTTTGAGCCACGAATGCACAGAAATGTGGAAGCCTACATGGATGACATAGTGGTCAAGAGCAAGGACAAGGTGACTCTGATTCAAGATTTAGACGAAACCTTTGCAAATTTGCGCAAGATCAACCTCAAGCTTAACCCCGAGAAGTGTGTGTTTGGAGTCCCCTCCGGCAAGCTTCTCGGGTTCTTCGTGTCTCAGCAGGGAATTGAGGCCAATACCGACAAGATCAAGGCCATTGAGCAGATTGACGCACCAAAGCGCGTCTAGGATGTACGAAGACTTGCCGGTTGCGTAGCTGCTCTCAGCAGGTTTATCTCTAGGTCTGCTGAGCGCGGCCTGCCATTTTTTAAAATATTGAAAAAGGCAGGTCTAATGAAATGGACTCCGGAAGCGGAGGCTGCACTGCAGGACTTAAAGAGATACCTGTCCTCCACTCCAACACTTGTCGCACCTAAGCCACAAGAGAAGTTGCTGCTATATATAGCGGCAACCAATCAAGTGGTTAGTGCTGCGTTAGTAGCGGAGAGGGAGGCGGACGATGAGCCAGCAACCATGGCAGATGCATCCAGCGACAAACAAGGGACTTCATCGGCAAACTCTGGTCCCGACAGAGATGGATCTGCGCAGGCGCGTGAGAAGATGCAGAAAAGAATGGTGCAGCGCCCAGTTTACTTTGTCAGTTCCCTTCTGCAGGGGGCTAGGTCAAGGTACTCTGGTGTGGAAAAATTGCTTTTCGGCCTTCTCATGGCCTCGAGAAAGCTGCGCCATTACTTCCAAGCACATGAGATCACAGTCGTCACTCGTTTTCCGCTGAAGAGGATACTGCAAAATCCAGAAGCAACAGGCAGGATTGTCGAGTGGGCACTGGAACTGTCAAGCTTTGGCCTCAAGTTTGAGAGCACTTCGACTATCCAAAGCAGAGCATTGGCGGAGTTCATAGCAGAATGGACGCCAACACAAGATGAAGAAATTCCAGAAACGACCATCCCCGTCAAGGAAGAAAGCAAAGAGTGGCTGATGTACTTTGATGGTGCCTTTTCGCTGCAAGGCGCCGGTGCGGGCGTGCTACTTGTTGCACCCACCGGAGAGCACCTCAAGTACGTAGTCCAGATGCACTTTCCCAAGGAGCAAGCAACGAACAATACTGCAGAGTATGAAGGTTTGCTTGCCGGTCTCAGGATCGCAGCAGACCTTGGGATCAAGAAGCTCATTGTCAGGGGTGACTCACAGCTTGTCGTCCGCCAAGTGAACAAGAATTATCAGAGTCCATTGATGGAAGCTTACGTTGATGAAGTAAGAAAGCTAGAAGAGGACTTTGATGGCCTACAGATGGAACATGTTCCAAGAGCTCAGAACGACATTGCTGATGGCCTGTCGAAGTGCGCCGCACTTAAGTTACCTGTGGAACCAGGGATCTTTGTGCTCAAACTGACTCAACCATCTGTAACACCATCAACTGGACAAAGCAAGAAGAGGAAGTTGATTTCTGGTGACTATGTTCCGGCAGAGCTCCCCGAAGCCGCCGCCAAGAACGTCCTCAAGATCAACACCAAAGGTGCTGAGGAGCAGTCTGCTCCGACAAGCCCTAGGGTTTGTTCCATTGAAGCAGACGCTCCCGACAAGTTTTGCTCCGGCAAGCTTGCCGGGGAACGTCAAGCTCCGGCTGAGCCGCAGGTTCTCGCCGTAGAAGCGGATGTTCCCGCAGCAGCAGATGTGCCTTTAGTCCTTGTTGTCGAGCCGCAAGCTCCAGCATGGGCACAGGAGATTGTCGGTTTCCTTCAGACAGGAGAACTTCCCAAAGAGCAAGAAGAAGCGGAAAGAGTAGCCCGGCAGTCAAGTATGTACCAGTTTGTCGACAACACACTCTACAGAAGAAGACTCAACGGCGTGAAATTGAAGTGTATTCACCGGGAAGACGGACAAAAGCTGTTGGCAGAGATACATGGAGGCATATGTGGTCACCACATTGGCGCAAGAGCACTTGCCGGCAAAGCGTTCCGGCAAGGTTTCTTTTGGCCGATAGCCCTCCAGGATGCAACTGCAGAAGTAACCAAGTGTGAAGCGTGCCAGTTCCATTCCAAGAAGATACACCAGCCAGCTCAAGCTCTCCAGACGATCCCTTTATCCTGTCCATTTTCGGTCTGGGGGCTCAACATCCTCGGCCCTTTTCCCCGAGCTGTCGGGGGCTTTGAGTACTTGTACGTTGCAATCGACAAGTTCACAAAGTGGTCGGAAGTGGAAGCAGCGAGGAAGGTGACAGCACAGTCAGCAGTCAAGTTCTTCAGGTCGATTGTTTGCCGCTTCGGGATCCCTAACAGGATCATCACCGACAACAGCACGCAATTCACGAGCCGCACCTTCATGCAGTACGTCCAAGATCTTGGCGCCAAGGTCTGCTTCGCTTCTGTTTCTCATCCGAGAAGTAACGGTCAAGCGGAGAGGGCGAATGCTGTAGTGCTGCACGGGCTCAAGACCAGGACTTTCGACAGGCTGCGCAAGTGCGGAAAGAACTGGATTGAGGAGCTGCTGGTGGTTCTTTGGTCGGTCAGGACGACGCCAAATCGAGCCACTGGCCAGCCACCTTTCGCACTAGTCTATGGAGCAGAGGCAGTTCTCCCCACGGATCTCGTATACGGGTCACCTCGAGTGCTCGCTTATGATGAGCTTGAGCAAGAGCAGTTGCGACAAGATGACGCGCTGCTCCTTGAGGAGGACCGTCTTCAGGCCGCTGGACGAGCTGCTCGATACCAGCAAGCTTTGCGCCGCTACCATAGCCGCAAAGTTAATGCCAGAAGTCTCGAGGAAGGCGACCTTGTTCTTTGGTGCGTTCAGTCCGCCAAGAATTCCAACAAGTTGACGTCGAAGTGGGAAGGCCCTTACCGGGTGAAACGAGTCACTAGGCCTGGCGCTGTCCGCCTTGAGACCGAAGATGGCATTCCGGTGAGAAACTCCTGGAACATTGAGCATCTTCATAAGTTTTACCCGTAAGGCGCGGTTGCCGGAACCTGTTCTGGCAACCACCTTTTGTACAAGTCTTGCCGATGTTGCATGTAATCCTTTGTACGAAGCCGGGCGCAGACCCTGTGCATAAGTAGAGCTCATGTGCTTCGCACACCTTGTCAATTTCATGCTTTCTACTTTTCTTTGCATGCATTATCTGACACTTTGTGCAGCGCCTACCCCCGGTAAGCAATGACGAGCCGTAAGGCCCCATATCTTTATTTTCTCTTCTTTCTCTTTCTCAAAGAAGGGAAGTTTCCCTCGCCCACAAGTTTGCCGGCGGGAAAGGAGAAGATAATGGTGTGGACCAAGCGTCGTTCGAGGAAGTTTCGCCTTACCGGGAAGCAAACGACAGAAAAGCTAAGTTGCTAAAGTTTGAGCAATCAGTTTTAAAATTTTTAAGTTACCTTCCTCGAACGACCGTGCTTTGTATGTAAAACCTGTGCGCGGAGGAACCGACTCGTAGCTAGTTGCGCCCTTACTTTGTTTCGAGTCCGCTCAACAACTTAAGTGAGCTGCGACTAGTTGCGACAAGGTTTCTTGTCGGTAGCGGCACCGCCAGCAGGCTGCTGACGTCCCGCACTCAGCGCTCGCGGCTAAGGTGCCTGCACCGACAAGTTCCCTAAATGCGTAGGGCAAAAACATACAAAGGAAGGAATCAAGTAAAGGAAATAACACAGCAATCGCTACCCAAAATAGAGTCATATTATAAGATAGCTTGTCGCAGCTCTAACAGATTGTTCTCATAACATGACCAGCAGCGACAAGAAAAAGAGAAAACGGGCGGCCTAATCTACGCGATCGCCCTCAACCCTCTAGATCCCGCTCACCTTGTACACAATGGGTGCGACAAGGGTCTTGAGCGCTTCCAGATCAGCATCCGGCGGCAAGGTCCTGAGGACATTGGTGAGGTTGAGGCCTGGGTTGCGGAAGGCCACCTTCACCAGCACCTTTTGAAGAGCTCCCGTGCAGATTTTGCGCGACTCGTCAGCCAGCTGCTTTGGGATCTTCTCCCGGAGTCACTGGAGGGCCGTCGCCACGCCTTTCAAGAACAAGCTGAGCTTGGCGCTGGATTGGAGGTGCTCATCGGAGGAATACCCGAGATCCTCCATCCCCAGCTACGCCAGCTCCCTGTCGATGGCCGCGGCAACATCCACGAGACCCACGATATCTCCCACGACGCCGCATTCGACGCATGCCGTTCGAGGAGGGCACGGAGGATACAGAGTGAGATACGGCGTAACCCAGGCCGTGTGTGCCCGTGCCCTGTTTTGGGCCTGGCCCAACAACACTCGGCACCGTGTGTGGCCCAGGCCCGGGGGCTCCTGTCGGTGTACTAGAGTAGGGGTACTCTAGTATCCCGAACTTGTGCACGGGCAGTTGCAGCACCCCGCGGCAAGGCTTGCCGGGTGACCGCCAAGGTCCTCCATGGTTCCTTTGGGGCCATTCAAGAACAAAGTATTCAAGCCAAGGAGACAAGGCCCTGGCAAGAGGAGCTTGCCGGGAAGGCCAACCAAGGCATCTCAAGTAACTTGCCGCGACGCGCCACGCGTCCCGGCGAGGCCCGGTGCGCGACAAGCTTCCGGACGCGACAAGGCAACGACCGCGGCAAAGCGCTTGCCGCGGCAAGCTACCACTCTGTACCCGCGCTCCAGCACATCCACCAACGTGTCGCCCTGGGGTCTTTCCAGGCGCGCGTGGCAAGAGGCTGTGCAGCCAGCGGTGCGCGGTGGCAAGCGATGCTGACAAGATTGCCATCGTGGCAAGCGGTGGCGTCCCTGACGGTCCCTTTTTGCCCTATTTGGGCGACGTAGACGGGCATTTAATGCCTTTGTCCCCTGCCGTCAGGGTTAGGTATGATACACTGTACAGGTAGTTGTACCAACCGCAATTCCTTTTCCATTTTTACCCTTGTCTACGTTGCCACCTGTCGGAGACCCCTTTAGCATATAAAAGGAGGCCCATGCGCAACGTAGAGGGGGATTCGAAGGCAGAAAAACACTCATGCTCGGTCTCGTTAGCAGCTAGTGTGTACTGTAGCATTCAGCGCTCCCAAGCAAGAACTCAATACACTCAGACATGGAGCAGTAGGAGTATTATCTCTCGGGAGAGCTCCGAAGCTGGGTAAACTGCTCGTGTGCTTCGCCTCGATCCGCTCTTGGTGCGATCTCCGCCCCCCGCCGAACCGAAAGGGCTCGGTCCGCGGGTCCCATAGGTGTTCGTGGATCAGCTTCCCCGACAGAAGGGTCACTGGAAGCGGAACTGCCCCAAATACTTAGCGGACAAGAAGGCCGGCAACACTAAAGGTATATGTGATATACATGTAATTGATGTGTACCTTACCAGTACTCATAGTAACTCTTGGGTATTTGATACCGGTGTCGTTGGTCATATTTGTAACTCACAACAAGAGCTGTGGAATAAGTGGAGACTGGCGAAGGACGAGGTGACGATGCGCGTCGGGAATGGTTCCAAGGTCGATGTGATCGCCCTCGGCACGCTACCTCTACATTTACCCACGGGATTAGTTTTAAACCTCAATAATTGTTATTTAGTGCCATGTTTGAGCATGAACATTGTATCTGGATCTCGTTTAATACGAGATGGCTACTCATTTAAATCCGAGAATAATGGTTGTTCTATTTATATGAGAGATATGTTTTATGGTCATGCCCCGATGGTCAATGGTTTATTCTTGATGAATCTCGAACGTAATGTTACACATATTCATAGTGTGAATACCAAAAGATGTAAAGTTGATAAGGATAGTCCCACACACTTGTGGCACTGCCGCCTTGGTCACATTGGTGTCAAGCGCATGAAGAAGCTCCATGCAGATGGACTTTTAGAGTCTCTCAATTATGAATCATTTGACACATGCGAACCATGCCTCATGGGCAAAATGACCAAGACTCCGTTCTCCGGAACAATGGAGCGAGCAACCAACTTATTGGAAATCATACATACTGATGTGTGCGGTCCAATGAGCATTGAGTCTCGGGGAGGATATCGTTATGTTCTCTCTCTCACTGATGACTTGAGTAGATATGGGTATGTCTACTTGATGAAACACAAGTCTGAGACCTTTGAAAAGTTCAAGGAATTTCAGAATGAAGTAGAGAATCAACGTGACCGAAAAATAAAGTTCTTACGATCAGATCGTGGAGGAGAATATTTAACTCACGAATTTGGTACGCACTTATGGAAATGTGGAATTGTTTCACAACTCACGCCGCCTGGAACACCTCAGCGTAATGGTGTGTCCGAACGTCGTAATCACACTCTATTGGATATGGTGCGATCTATGATGTCTCTTACCGATTTACCGCTATCATTTTGGGGATACGCTCTAGAGACAACTACATTCACTTTAAATAGGGCTCCATCTAAATCCTGTAGGGCGCGCCCCCTATCTCGTGGGCCCCCTCGACCTCCACCGACCTCAACTCCAACTCCATATATTTTGTCTCGCGGAGAAAAAAATCAGAGAGAAAGTTTGATCGCATTTTACGTCAGCGAGCCGCCGCCAATCCCTAATCTCTCTCGGGAGGGCCGATCTAGAGTCCGTTCCGGGCTCCGAAGAGGGGGATTCGTCGTTGTCGTCATCATCAACCATCCTCCATCACCAATTTCATGATGCTCACCGCCGTGCGTGAGTAATTCCATCGTAGGATTGCTGGACGGTGATGGGTTGGATGAGATTTACCATGTAATCAACTTAGTTTTGTTAGGGTTTGATCCCTAGTATCCACTATGTTCTGAGATTGATGTTGCTGTGACTGTGCTATGCTTAATGCTTGTCACAAGGGCCCGAGTGCCATGATTTCAGATCTGAACCTATTATGTTTTCATGAATATATGTGTGTTCTTGATCCGATCTTGCAAGTCTATAGTCACCTATTCTGTGTCATGATTCGACAACCCCGAAGAGACAATAATCGGGATACTTCTCGGTGATGACCGTAGTTTGAGGAGTTCATGTATTCACTATGTGTTAATGCTTTGGTCTGGTTCTCTATTAAAAGGAGGCCTTAATATCCCTTAGTTTCCACTAGGGCCCCACTGCCACGGGAGGGTAGGACAAAAGATGTCATGCAAGTTCTTTTCCATAAGCACGTATGACTATTTACGGAATACATGCCTACATTACATTGATGAACTGGAGCTAGTTCTGTGTCACCCTATGTTATAGCTATTACATGAGGAATCGCATCCGGCATAATTATCCATCACTGATCCATTGCCTACGAGCTTTTCATATATTGTTTTCCGCTTATTTACTTTTCCGTTGCTACTGTTACAACTACTACAAAAACCCAAAAACATTTATCTTTACTTTTGCCACCGTTAACTTTATTATCGTACTACTTTGCTACTAAATACCTTGCTGCAGATACTAAGTTATCCAGGTGTGGTTGAATTGACAACTCAACTACTAATACTCAAGAATATTCTTTGGCTCCCCTTGTGTGGAATCAATAAATTTGGATTGAATACTTTACCCTCGAAAGCTGTTGCGATCCCCTACACTTGTGGGTTATCAAGACTAATTTCTGGCGCCGTTGCCGGGGAGCATAGCTCTATTCGCTGAGTCACTTGGGATTTATATCTGTTGATCACTATGAAGAACTTGAAAGATGCTAAAACCAAGATTTTGCCCTCAACTACGAGGGGAGGTAAGGAACTGCCATCTAGCTCTGCACTAGATTTCTCCTTGTATCATTAGTAGGCGTGCAACACCTAAACCTGCTACTGCTATGAATTCTTATATGTCGCATGTTATTGATGATGCCACTTCTGCTATGCATGATCAAACTACTTCTGTGCGTGATACTACTTTGCCATTAGGTGAATTTCTTGATGAACAACTTGCTAGAGTTAGGGGGAATGAAAATATTGAAGATGCTATTATCGATAATAGTGATGATGAAGGTTCTCGCAATGAGTATGTATTGCCTGTTGTTTGTAAGGATTATGTTATGAATGAAGAAGCTGCTAGGGAAATCTTTGCTTGCAATGATAGATATGATCTTAAGAAATTATTAGCTAAATGGAAGCAGCAGTCTCTTAAAGCTAGAATGAAACATGACCGTGCTTTTGTTACTTCACCTATCTATGTTACTAATAAGGATTATGAATTCTCTGTTGATCCTGAGATTATTACTTTAGTTGAATCTGATCCTTTTTATGGCCTTGAATCTGAAACTGTTGTGGCACATCTTACCAAGTTGAATGATATAGCTACCCTATTTACTCATGATGAGAAGTCTCGCTATTTTTATATCCTTAAGATATTTTTGTTCTCATTAAAGGGTGATGCTAAGACTTGGTATAATTCTCTTGCTCCTGGTTGTGTGCGTAGTCCCCAGGATATGATTTATTACTTCTCTACTAAATATTTCCCTGCTCATAAGAAACAAGCTGCCTTGTGGGAAATATATAATTTTGTGCAAACCAAAGAAGAGAGTCTCCCACAAGCTTGGGGGAGGCTTCTCTGGTTACTTAATGCTTTGCCTAATCATCCACTTAAGAAAAATGAAATACTTTATATCTTTTATAATGGACTAACCGATGCTTCCAAGGACTACTTGGATAGTTGTGATGGTTGTGTTTTCAGGGAAAGAACAGTTGACGAAGCTGAAATATTACTGAATAATATGTTGACTAATGAAAATAATTGGACTCTCCCTGAGCCAATTCCTGAGGAAATCCCTGAACCAATTGAGCCAACTCCTGAGCTTATTCCTGAACCCACTCCGAAGAAGAGAGGTGTTTTATTTCTCAGTCCTGAGGATATGCAAGAGGCAAAGAAAACAATGAAAGAGAAAGGTACTAAAGCTGAAGCTATTAAGAATTTACCACCTATTGAAGAAATACATGGTCTTAATATACCGCCTGTTGAAGAAACACATTGTCTTGATAACCCGACACATGTAGTAAAGGTAAATTCTCTCTATAGATATGATAAAGATGAAATCCCATCTACTAAATTTCATAGCCCATGCTTAGATGAATTTGATGATTTCATGAATAGGCAAGCAAATTTCAATGATTATGTTGGTAGACAACTGAAGAATAATGCTTATACGATAGTACGCTTGAATGATTATGTAGCTAGAGTTAAAAGTGAACTTAAACTCACTAGTAAACATGCTTCCATGATTGCTACTCAAGCTGAACAAGTACTTAAGGCTCAGAATGAATTGCTTGCTGAATTAAATAATAAAAATGACTTTGTTGTTAGAGTGGCTACTAGAACTGGTAGAATGACTTAGGAACCTTTGTATCCTGAAGGCCACCCTAAAAGAATTGAACAAGATTCTCAGAATAATAATCTAGATGTTCCTAGTTCTTCTAAGAAGAAGAAGAAAAAGAAGAATGATAGGACTTTGCAAACTTCTAGTGAACCTAATGTAGAAACAGCTGAGAATCCTAATAATAATTCTATCTCTGATCCTGAAACACAATCCGAAGATGAACATGAACCTGATGATAATGGTAATAATGATATTCATGAAGATGCTCAACCTAGTAATAACAATGATATAGAAATTGAACCTGTTGTTGATCTTGATAACCCACAATCAAAGAATCAACGTTATGATAAGAGAGATTATGTTGCTAGGAAGCACGATAAAGAAAGAGAACCATGGGTTCAGAAACCCATGCCCTTTCCTCCTAAACCATCCAAGTCAAAGGATGAGGAGGACTTTGAGCGTTTTGCTGAGATGATTAGACCTATTTTCTTACTCATGCGCTTAACTGATATGCTTAAAACAAACCCTTATGCTAAATGTATGAAAGATATCATCACTAATAAGAGGAAAATACCTAAAACTGAGATTCAATCATGCTTGCCAACTATACTTTTAAGGGTGGAATACCTAAGAAACTTGGTGATCCCGGAGTACCCACTATACCTTGCTCTATTAAAAGAAATTATGTTAAAACTTCTTTATGTGATCTTGGGGCCGGTGTTAGTGTTATGCCTCTTTCCTTGTACTGTAGACTTGAATTAAGTAAGTTGACACCTATTGAAATATCTTTGCAAATGGCTAACAAATCAACTGCTATACCTGTCGGCATTTGTGAGGACGTGCCTGTTGTTGTTGCGAATGTTACTATCTTAACAGACTTCGTTATTCTTGATATTCCCGAGGATGATAGTATGTCTATTATTCTTGGTAGATCCTTTTTAAATACTATAGGAGCTGTTATTGATTGCAACAAAGGCAATGTCACCTTTGATGGTAATGGTAATGAGCATACGGTACACTTTCCGAGGAAGCAAATCCAAGTTCATAGCATAAATACTATTGAGAAAGTTCCAACTATTATTTTTGGAGGTTTTAAATTTCCTCTCCCTATTGTCAAGAATAAGTATGATATTCTTATTGTTGGGGATTTTCATATCCCCGTTGAGGTAACTTAGTGTTATTCGAAATTTCTCCGGTTCCGTGCTATTCGGAATGAGTTTGTTAACAAGACTTGATCAACCTTGTTAGTGGGTTCATTTTGATGATCACGAGATGGATGAAACTAGAAGGCACAACCTTCTATACCCCCTTTTTACTTTCTGTTATTTAGATTAAATAAAGCAAAAATAGTATTATCCGTCTGTTTTCTGAATTATCTGTGCATTAAAAAATAGTCCAAAAATAAAAGTGCTCCAAATGCCCTGCAAATTTAGTATTATTTTTTCTGGAATATTTGAGGATTTTAGGCACTGAAATTACTGCAGGAGGGGCAATGATACGTCTCCAACGTATCTATAATTTATGAAGCATTCATGCTATATTACTTTGTGTTTTGAATGATTATGGGCTTTATTATACACTTTTATATTACTTTTGGGACTAACCTATTAACCGGAGGCCCAGCCCATATTGTTGTTTTATTGCCTGTTTCAGTATTTCGAAGAAAAGGAATACCAAACGGAGTCCAAACGGAATGAAACCTTCGGCATCGTGATTTTTTGGAAGAATATCATCCTAGAGGCCTGAAGATCAAGTCAGAACACCCTCGAGGAGCCCAGGAGATAGGGGCGCCCCCTACAGGGCGCGACCCCTTGTCTCGTGGACCCCTCGAGCACCTCTCGACCAACTTCTTTCTCCTATATAAGCCTACGTACCCTAAAACCATCGAATATCAAGATAGATCGGGAGTTCCGCTGCCGCAAGCCTCTGTAGCCACCAAAAACCTCTCAGGAGCCCATTCCGGCACCCTGCCGGAGGGGGAACCCATCACCGGTGGCCATCTTCATCATCTCGGCGCTCTCCATGACGAGGAGGGAGTAGTTCACCCTCGGGGCTGAGGGTATGTACCAGTAGCTATGTGTTTGATCTCTCTCTCTCTCTCTCGTGTTCTCTCTCGTGTTCCCTCTATGCCACGATCCTGATGTATCCCGAGCTATGCTATTGTAGTTGGATCTTATGATGTTTCTCCCCCTCTACTCTCTTGTGATGAATTGAGTATCCCCTTTGAAGTTATCTTATCGGATTGAGTCTTTTATGAGGACACTTGATGTATGTCTTGCCGTGCTTATCTATGGTGACAATGGGATATCATGTGCCTCTTGATGTATGTTTTGGTGACCAACTTGCGGGTTCCGCCCATGAACCTATGCATAGGGGTTGGCACACGTTCTTGACTCTCCGTTAGGAACTATGGGGCACTCTTTGAAGTACTTTGTGTTGGTTGGACGAATTTGAGATTGTGTGATGCATATCGTATAATCATGCCCACGAATACTTGAGGTGACAATGGTATCTAGGTGACATTAGGGTTTTGGTTGATTTGTGTCTTAAGGTGTTATTCTAGTACAAACTCTTTAATAAAATCGATCCGAAAGAATAACTTTGAGGTGGTTTCGTACCCTACCATAATCTCTACGTTTGGTCTCCGCTATTAGTTGCTTTGGAGTGACTCTTTGTTGCATGTTGAGGGCTTGTTATATGATCTATCTATGTTATTATTGTTGAGAGAACTTGCACTAGTGAAAGTATGAACCCTAGGCCTTGTTTCCTATCATTGCAATACCGTTTACGCTCACTTTTATCGCTCGCTACCTTGCTGTTTTTATAATTTCAGATTACAAATACCTTTATCTACCATCCATATTGCACTTGTATCACCATTTCTTCGCCGAACTAGTGCACCTATACAAATTACCATTGTATTGGGTGTGTTGGGGATACAAGAGACTCTTTGTTATTTGGTTGCAGGGTTGTTTGAGAGAGACCATCTTCATCCTATGTCTCCTACGGATTGATAAACCTTAGGTCATCCACTTGAGGGAAAATTGCTACTATCCTACAAACCTGTGCACTTGCAGGCCCAACAACGTCTACAAGAAGAAGGTTGCGTAGTAGACATCAAGCTCTTTTCTGGCACCGTTTCCGTGAGGTTAGCTTTTGAAGGTATATCTTTGGATCTTGCAATCGAATCTTTTTGTTTCTTGTTTTATCACTTGTTTAGTTTATAATATAAAACTATAAAAAAATGGAGTTAAGTTTGTCTCATACGCTTCGTGTTTTTAATATCTTTCATGAGAATGTTGGAAGGGAAAATTGTGCTCAAGTGCTAGAAGAAGAATGCATTAGAATGTTTGGTACTATATCTTTGTATGATGAGCATGATTGCAATGTTGTTAGTATGAATTCCTTGAATATCCATGATGCTAATGATATGAAAAACCACAAGCTTGGGGAAGCTATGTTTGATGAATATGATATTTTTTGTCCCCCAAGTTTTGATGAGCAAATTTATTTTGATGAAAGCATGCCTCCTATTTATGATGATTATATTGATGAAAGTGGGTTTGGAAAAGTGTTAACTTTAGGAAGTAGTGATCCCACTATTTTGGAGGATGTTGAATTTTATTGTGATGAATATGAAAGTTGATTTGGAAGAGTGTCAACTTTATTTAGTGATTCCACTATCTTGGGAGAGGTTTCAATCGATTATGATGAGAACAAAGTTGCTACTTATGATGATTATTGTGATGAAACTTATGCTATAAAAAGTAGTGATGATTATATTTACAAGCCTTGTCATGATTATGATTACCCTTTTTCTGAATATTACTCTTTTAATGTGGAAACAATTTTTAGTGTTCAAGTCTCTTATGATACTCCCACTATTCCGAATGAGAAGAATTTTGCTTATGTGGAGAGTAGTAAATTTTCTATGATTGTAGATCATGAAAATAATGATTTAGGTGCTTGTTATATTGTTGAATTCATTCATGATGTTACTGAAAATTATTATGAGAGAGGAACTTATGCTTGTAGGAATTGCAATAATATCAAGTTTCCTCTCTATGTGCTTAAAATCTTGAGGTTATGCTTGTTTTACATTCCTATGCTAGTTGATTATTATTCCAATAAGTTGTTTGCTCACAAAATCCCTATGCATAGGAAGTGGGTTATACTTCAATGTGCTAGTCATATGCTTCATGATGCTCCCGTTATATTTCAATTCTTATCTTTTATGTGAGCATCATTGTCATCATCATGCCTAGCTAGAAAGGCATTAAAGAAAAGCGCTTGTTGAGAGACAACCCAATATTTATCCTTACTGTTTTTGTGTGTCCACATGATTATGCTACTGTAGTAATCATGTTTTATAGCTTTTGTTTCAACTAAAGTGCCAAGTAGGACCTTTGGGAAGACTTGGGTGAAGTTTATGTGATCTTGCTGTAAAAAACAGAAACTTTTGCGCTCATGAGATTAGCTGACATTTTTTACTGTAGAGTGCTTTTAGGTTGATTATTTTTGCAGATTATTAATATAAAAATTACTCAGGTTCAGAAATTTATTTCATAATTTTTGGGGTTCTAGAGGTATACGTTTTATACAGATTACTACAGACTGTTCTATTTTTGACAGATTCTGTTTTCTATGTGTTGTTTGCTTATTTTGATGAATCTATGAGTAGTATCGGAGGGTATGAACCATAGAGAAGTTAGAATACAGTAGGTTTTACACCAATATTAATTTAGAATGAGTTAATTACAGTACCTAAGGGGTTGTTTTATTTTCTTATACTAACGGAGCTTACGAGTTTTGTGTTGAGTTTTGTGTGGTTGAAGTTTTCAAGTTTCGGGTAAAGATTCGATGGACTATGGAATAAATATTGGAAAGAGCCTGAGCTTGGGGATTCCCAAGGCACCCCAAGGTAATATTCAAGGACAACCAAGAGCCTAAGCTTGGGGATGCCCTGGAAGGCATCCCCTCTTTCGTCTTCGTTCATCGGTAACTTTACTTGGAGCTATATATTTATTCGCCCCATGATATGTGTTTTGCTTGGAGTCATTTTATTTTGTTAGTTTTTTCTTTCTGTTAGTTAGAATAATGTTTTGCATCTTTAGTTTCAATAAAAATGTCAAGGATAGCCTTTGCCATGCTTATTTTGCTAGTATACATGTTGATGTTTGAAAACAGAAAGTTTACCGCTGTTGCAAAAATTCCCTAGAAAAGTCAGAGAATGGTATTACGTTGAATATTTTTGCATATTGAGCTATCATAAATTTATTACAGTGGTAATTTTAGTTCATAATTTTGGGAGTCAGGGAAGTATTGATACTCTTGCATGCTCTACAGACTGTACTGTTTTGGCAGATTGCTGTTATGTTTGCATTGTTTGCGTATGTTTGCTTGTTTAATGATTCTATTTGAGGATAGGAGTATTAAATATGAAGAGGAATTTAGTATGCAATGTTTAATAATAATTTAAGTGATTTGTTACAATACAAAATGATAAGGTTTTGCATTAGTTTATACTAACCTATCTCACGAGTTCTTGTTGAGTTTGTTGTGAATGAAGCTTTTGATAAAAAGAGAAACCATGATATGAGAGGAATTAAGGAGACACAAAAGTTCAAGCTTGGGGATGCCTAAGGAACCCCAAGATAACATTTCAAGAATTCTCAAGCATCTAAGCTTGGGGATGCCCCCGGTAGGCATCCCACCTTTCTTCTTCAACAATCATCGGTTAGTATCGGTTGAGCCTAAGTTTTTGCTTCTTCACATGAGTGGTGCTATCCTTGCATTGTCATTTTATTTTGTTTTTCTTGCTGCTTGAATACAATACCAAGATATGAAATCCTTTAAGTAGAGAGAGTCTTTTCATAGTTTCATAATTATTTAGCTACTCATTGATCTTCACTTATATCTTTTTGAGTAGTTTTTCATTTACTCATGTGCTTCACTTATATCCTTTGAGTAAATGGTTGAATGAGTTGAATGTCATAAATCTGAAATTATATATGCCTCATTTTCTTATCCCATGGGGAGTTATGACTTTACATCTAAGAAGTAGAGGTTGTAAATTTATTGACGGTTAGCAAGCATTGTATTAGTCATTTGAACAATTCATGAAAGAATATTGAAGGAAGGGAGATTTCACATATAAATATATTATCATACACATCTTTTATAATTGTGGGCACTCATTAAGTATGACATGCTAAAGAGTTGATGTTCCACAAGGAAGACAACGTAATGGGTTATGTTTTCTCACATCTGAGTTAAAGTATATTGTCATGGATCATTCAAACATGTTGAGCTTGCCTTTCCCCCTCATGCTAGCCAAAATTCCTAGAACCAAGTAGAGATACTACTTGTGCTTCCAAATATCCTTAAACCTAGTTTTGCCATGAGAGTCCACCATACCTACCTATGGATTGAGTAAGATCCTTCAAGTAAGTTGTCATCGGTGCAAGCAATAAAAATTGCTCTCTAAATATGCATGACTTATTAGTGTGGAGAAACTAAGCTTTGTACGAACTTGTTGGGAAGCAATAAAAGCGACAGACTGCATAATAAAGGTCCATATACAAGGGACAATATAAAGTGACGTTCTTTCGCATTAAGATTTTGTGTATCCAACCCTAAAAGCGCATGGCAACCTCTACTTCCCTCTGCGAAGGGCCTATCTTTTACTTTATGTATTTTACTTTATGCAAGAGTCAAGGTGATCTTCACCTTTCCCTTTTTCATTTTATCCTTTGGCAAGCACTTTGTGTTAGGGTGATCCTGATATATATATATCCAATTGGATGTACGTTAGCATGAACTATTATTGTTGACATCACCCAAAGGTGAATATGTTTGGAGGAAACATTATAAGCCCCAATCTTTCTCTGTGTCTCATTAAAACTTCATAACCACAAGTATTGCGTGAGTGTTAGCAATTGTAGAAGACTATATGATAGTTGAGTATGTGAAGTTTGCTAAACCAAAGCTCTGACATAGACTCTTCCTGAAAGTAAGATGAATTGCAATTGTTTGATGACTAAGAATGAAGTTTGCTAGTTTTCAAGAAGGTTTATGGTCTATGCTTTAATATGTGAATTGCTTGTTACTTGATCATTAAAAGTTTTATGAGATGAACTACTGTTATGACATATAAATATGCTAGTAAAGGTGATTGAAATTATCATTGATCAAACTTGTGCACCTTATAGCATTCACACTTCATAAATTCTTTCTTTTATCATTTACCAACTCAAGGACGAGTAGGAATTACGCTTAGGGATGCTGATACGTCTCCAATGTATCTATAATTTATGAAGCATTCATGCTGTATTACTTTGTGTTTTGAATGATTATGGGCTTTATTATAGACTTTTATATTACTTTGGGACTAACCTATTAATCGGAGGCCCAGCCCATATTGCTGTTTTATTGCCTGTTTCAGTATTTCCAAGAAAAGGAATATCAAACGGACTCCAAACGGAATGAAACCTTCGGCATCGTGATTTTTTGGAAGAATATCATCCTAGAGGCTTGGAGATCAAGTCAGAAGACCCTCGAGGAGCCAAGGAGATAGCCCCCCCCCTACAGGGCGCGACCCCCTGTCTCGTTGACCCCTCGAGCACCTCCCGACCGACTTCTTTCGCCTATATAAGCCTACGTACCCTAAAACCATCGAATATCAAGATAGATCGGTAGTTCTGCTGCCGCAAGCCTCTGTAGCCACCAAAAACCTCTCAGGAGCCCGTTCTGGCACCCTGCCGGAGGGGGAACCCATCACTGGTGGCCATCTTCATCATCCGGCGCTCTCCATGACGAGGAGGGAGTAGTTCACCCTCGGGGCTGAGGGTATGTACTAGTAGCTATGTGTTTGATCTCTCTCTCTCTCTCTCTCTCTCTCTCTCTCTCTCTCGTGTTCCCTCTATGGCACGATCTTGATGTATCCTGAGCTTTCCTATTGTAGTTGGATCTTATGATGATTCTCCCCCTATACTCTCTTGTGATGAATTGAGTTTCCCCTTTGAAGTTATCTTATCGGATTGAGTCTTTTATGAGAACACTTAATGTATGTCTTGTCGTTCTTATCTGTGGTGACAATGGGATATCATGTGCCTCTTGATGTATGTTTTGGTGACCAACTTGCGGGTTCCGCCCATGAACCTATGCATAGGGGTTGGCACACGTTCTTGACTCTCCGATAGAAACTTTGGGGCACTCTTTGAAGTACTTTGTGTTGGTTGGATGAATCTGAGATTGTGTGATGCATATCGTATAATCATGCCCACGGATACTTGAGGTGACAATGGAGTATCTATGTGACATTAGGGTTTTGGTTGATTTGCGTCTTAAGGTGTTATTCTAGTACGAACTCTTTAATAAGATCAATCTGAAAGAATAACTTTGAGGTGGTTTCCTACCCTACCATTATCTCTGCGTTTGTTCTCCGCTATTAGTTGCTTTGGATTGACTCTTTGTTGCATATTGAGGGCTTGTTATATGATCTATCTATGTTATTATTGTTGAGAGAACTTGCACTAGTGAAAGTATGAACCCTAGGCCTTGTTTCCTATCATTGCAATACCGTTTACGTTCACTTTTATCGCTCGCTACCTTGCTGTTTTTATAATTTCAGATTACAAATACCTTTATCTACCATCCATATTGCACTTGTATCACCATCTCTTCGCCGAACTAGTGCACCTATACAAATTACCATTGTATTGGGTGTGTTGGGGACACAAGAGACTCTTTGTTATTTGGTTGCGGGGTTGTTTGAGAGAGACCATCTTCATCCTACGCCTCCTACGGATTGATAAACCTTAGGTCATCCACTTGAGGGAAAATTGCTACTGTCCTACAAACTTGTGCACTTGCAGGCCCAACAACGTCTACAAGAATAAGGTTGCGTAGTAGACATCTGGCAAGCACCAGGCCACGAGAGAGGAGGGTGCCCCCCCTATAGGGCGCGCCCCCCGGTCTCGTGGGCCCCTAGTGGCACCCCTCCACTTATGCCAGCACCCACACACTTCATCTTCTACCCAAAAAATCCCCATCCATCTCAAGCCCGAGTTCTAGCTCGTTTTGCTGCGATTTTCGATCTCTTAGCTCAAAGCTCCATTCACAAAACTGCTTTGGGAGATTGTTGCTTGGTATGTGACTCCTCTATTGGTCCAATTAGTTTTTGCTCTAGTGCTTTATTCATTGCAAATCCTTGCTGCCTTGGTAACCCTGTTCTTGAGCTTGCATGTTAAATTTATGAGGTTCCAAGAAATTCCAATGCATGATATAGGCTCTAAGCACTTGTAGGAGTAGTTGCTATCAATCTTGTTTAGTTTTATGCACTTTTATTTTGAAGTTACTAAAAATTTCAGAAATTTTTAGAAAAATGTTGAGGAAACTTTTGAGGGGCTCTTCTAGCCAAAGCTCCCAGGAAAAACAAGCCAAAGAGAAGGAAAAGGCCAAGTATAATCTTCCTCGCTTAGCGGAAGTACGGTCGTGTGAATGGCCATACGAGGATTTCTTGAAAGAGGCTGGAATTCATGAAGACTTTCATGCTTTAATCGAGACTGCAGGCCTAACGGGGTTCATCAACGACCGAATCGATCAGTATCTCTTACTCACCAATACTTTCGTGCAAAACTTTTATTTTTATCCTAAGAAGTCACCACCTGCAGTATCATTTCATTTATATGATGAGTTCAAAGAAATGTCTTTACGTCATTTTTGTGCGGTATGTAGGATACCTTATGTGGGAGAATTAGAGGAACCCCATCGTGAAGATGTGGCAGGCTTTGTTAATACTATCGCCATAGAGGAGCCAAAGAAGGGTTCCGAGGCAAAAGTCTCTAGCATACACTTTCCTGTTTTACGCTACTTTGCCATATTTGCTAGTAGATGCTTGATTGGTCGTGGAAATAGTGGAAACTTGAGCGTTCCTTTTATTATCATCCTTCAACATGCTTTGCTTGGAGACAATACTTTTAGTATGGGTGTCGTCATTGCTAAACGGCTAGCCCTGAATCATACCAAAGGCCCCATATTTGGAGGTATCTATGCTGCACATCTTGCTAGACATTTTTAGATACCCATTAGGCACCATGAGGAAAAGGAGACAATATTTCCTCCTCACATTTTAGATTACAAGAGCATGTTAGCACACAAGTTTATTGTTGACAACGAATATAGGATGCTCTTGTATAAACTTGGATTCAATAAGAAACACTTTGAGATTATTAATTTGCCTATGCCTTTGTTGTTTGATTTGCTTGAAGAAAATTTTCTTGTCACACCGGAAGCGGTGAACAATCATCGAGCTCAAGCTTTTACTCCAGAACCTGAACCTGAGCCGGAACCTAAACTGGACCCTTATCGTGCATCATCTATCCAGTGGGATCCGGAGATGACCAGCCAGTGGTATCCTGATCACACCTCCCATTACACCGGGAGAGTAGCGGCGGTCCTTGGTATTAGACCAACCTAGGCCAAAAGCCTAAGCTTGGGGGAGTACGTATTTCTCACCGACTTTACATTCATGTTCACACACTAGTTGTCGGTGCTCATACTTTTTCATTGTATTATCCATGCTAGTTTAAATTTCTTTTTCTAGTTTTCTTCTTGTGTGTTTGATAAACCTTGAGAAAAAAACCAAAAAAATTAGTTAGTTTAATTTCCATGCTTGTAGTAGAAATTAAAATGAAAACCCAAAAAGATTTCTAGTTCTTCTTCTTACCCATTGGGAGCTGTCCCGTGTAAATAGTTTTATTTTCTTTTCTTCCATTTTGGGGTCGAGAAGACCATATTGAAAATGCTTAGTGGCTCTCATATGCATGATTGTTTACTTAATTTAGAGCCCAGATTACTTGGTTTGTCTTCTGGGTTGAATGCTTGCAGATTCCAGCTTAGTCCAATGCACGTGCACTCTTATTATTATACACATCGTTCGGTCGTGCAAGTGAAAGGCAATACTGACGATATATGATGGACTTATTGGGATGAGAAAAGCTGGTATGAACTCGACCTCTCTTGTTTTTGTAAATATGATGAGTTCATCGTTTCTGAGTCAGCTTATTATGAAGTAAACATATTTGCAATAACATTTGGACATTATAGTTCCTTGTGCCATGCTTGATTAGCTTTGAGTTATAATGGTTTACCTTGCGTGCCAACATGCTATTAGAATGATTATAATGTGATATGATGGGATGGTATCCTCCTTTGAATGAATTGAGTGACTCGACTTGGCACATGTTCACACATGTAGTTGAAACAAAATCAACATAGCCTTCACGATATTTATGTTCATGGTGGATTATATCCTACTCATGCTTGTATTTGGTGTGAATTAATTTTAATGCATGTTCATGACTGTTGTCGCTCTCTCAGTTGGTCGCTTCCCAGTCTTTTGCTAGCCTTCACCTGTACTAAGCGGGAGTACTGCTTGTGCATCCAAACTCCTTAAACCCCAAAGTTGTTCCATATGAGTCCACTATACCTTCCTATATGCGGTATTTACCTGCAGTTCCTAGTAAATTTGTATGTGCCAAACTCCAAACCTTCAAATGAAATTCTATTTTGTATGCTCGAGCAGCTCAGCTTACAACTAGGGCTGCCTATATCTTCCATGCTAGGTGGGTTATTCTCAGAAGAGTGGACTCCGCTCCTCATTCACGAGAAAGGGCCGGTAACCGGGATGCCCAGTCCCATGATCCAAAAAGATCAAAGCAAATCAAAATAATTAAACAAAACTCCCCCAGGGCTGTTGTTTGTTGGAGGCACTCGTTGTTTCGAGCAAGCCATGGATTGATGCTTGTTGGTGGTTGGGGGAGTATAAACTTTTACCATTCTGCGTGGGAACTACCTATAATGCATTTAGTATGGAAGATACAGCCATCTCATAGTTGTTGCGTTGACAATGAAAGTATGCCGCTCAAAATGTTATTCAATCTCTATTTTAAAATTGAGCTCTGGCACCTCTACAAATACCCCCTTCCCTCTGCGAAGGGCCTATCTATTTACTTTTATGTTGAGTCATCACCCTTCTTATTAAAAAGCACCCGCTGGAGAGCACACTGTCATTTGCATTCATTACTATTGGTTTATATTGGGTATGGCTTGACTCGATCTCTTTTACCATGAATTACAATGTTTAGTCCGTCCTTGATCTTTAAAGGTGCTCTGCATTTATGTTTTGCGGTCTCAGAAAGGGCTAGCGAGATACCATTTTGTTATATCATGTTATGATTGTTTTGAGGAAGTGTTGTCATCTGAATTATATTATGATGGCTCTCTAGCTGATTATGCTATTGATATGAGTAATTGTGAGACCCAAGTGCTATTGTGAGTATGGTTAGTTCATTATATTTGCTGAAACTTGAGTGCTGGCTTTTCATGTTTACAACAACAAGAGCAAACAAACTTTGTAAAAGTTTTTCTTTATCACTTTCAGTTTAACAACTGAATTGCCTGACGACAAGCAAAGGTTTAAGCTAGGGGGAGTTGATACGTCTCCAACGTATCTACTTTTCCAAACACTTTTGCCCTTGTTTTGGACTCTAACTTGCATGATTTGAATGAAACTAACCCGGACTGACGCTGTTTTCAGCAGAACTGCCATGATGTTGTTTTATGTGTAGAAAAGAGAAGTTCTCGGAATGTCCTGAAAATCCACGGAGGCACTTTTTGGAATTAATAAGAATTTCTGGGCGGAAGAAATACACCAGGGGGCCCAGGGCCTGTCCACTAGACAGTGGGGCACGCCCCCTAACTCATGGGCCCCCTGGACCTCCACCGACCTCAACTCCAACTCCATATATTCCGTCTCGCGAAGAAAAAAATCAGATAGAAAGTTTCACCGCGTTTTACAACACGGAGCCGCCGCCAAGCCCTAATCTCTCTCGGGAGGGCTGATCTGGAGTCTATTGGGGCTCCGGAGAGGGGGATTCGTCACCGTCGTCATCATCAACCATCCTCCATCACCAATTTCATGATGCTCACCGCCGTGCGTGAGTAATTCCATCGTAGGCTTGCTGGACGGTGATAGGTTGGATGAGATTTACCATGTAATCAAGTTAGTTTTGTTAGGGTTTGATCCCTAGTATCCACTATGTTCTGAGATTGATGTTGCTACGACTTTGCTATGGTCAATGCTTGTCACTAGGGCCCAATTGCCATGATTTCAGATCTGAACGTATTATGTTTTGATGAATATATGTGTGTTCTTGATCCTATCTTGCAAGTCTATAGTCACCTATTATGTGTTATGATCCGACAACCCCGAAGTGACAATAATCAGGATACTTCTCGGTGATGACCGTAGTTTGAGGAGTTCATGTATTCACTATGTGTTAATGCTTTGGTCTTGTTCTCTATTAAAAGGAGGCCTTAATATCCCTTAGTTTCCACTAGGGACCTGCTGCCACGGGAGGGTAGGACAAAAGATGTCATGCAAGTTCTTTTCCATAAGCACGTATGACTATTTACGGAATACATGCCTACATTACATTGATGAACTAGAGCTAGTTCTGTGTCACCCTATGTTATAGCTATTACATGAGGAATCGCATCTGGCATAATTATCCATCACTGATCCGTTGCCTACGAGCTTTTCATATATTGTTTTCCGCTTATTTACTTTTTCGTTGCTACTGTTACAACTACTACAAAAACCCAAAAACATTTATCTTTATTTTTTCCACCGTTACCTTTATTATCATACTACTTTGCTAGTAAATACCTTGCTGCAGATACTAAGTTATCCAGGTGTGGTTGAATTGACAAGTCAACTTCTAATACTCAAGAATATTCTTTGGCTCCCCTTGTGTCGAATCAATTAATTTGGGTTGAAAAGTTTACCCTCGAAAGTTGTTGCAATCCCCTACACTTGTGGGTTATCATTAACCTGCTGACGTCAGCATTGCATTGTGATGATGTCATAATTCCCTTTTCTATTAATTTAAATAATTTCAGAAAATGTCTAAAATCTTTAGAAAATCGTAGAAAATAAATCGTAGCTCGGATCGAAAAACTTTATATATGAAAATTGCTCAGAACGACGAGACGAATCTGATCGTGTCATCTGTTTCCATGTCAGAACCCTCTACGGAGGTGAACCCGTAACTTTTAGCCCGTTTCGAGTAGATGAATAGTGCCTATACACCGGTTTTTAAATCCAAGTTTAATCCTAAGGTAACTAAATGACTTAGACATATCTTTAGGCAACCATGCACTGCACGTTAGCATAGCATACTCTATGTTGCATATGATTACTGTGTATTTATCTATTTCTTCCCCCTCTTCTCTCCGATAGACCCCGAGACCGATGTTTTCCCTGTGATCGACTACGTCACCGACGACACCACTGACGACCCTGCCTTTGCCGCTGAGCAACCAGGAAAGCACCCCCCTTTTGAGCATTCCCATATCGCCTATTCTCTTCTCTCTTATGCTTGCATTAGAAATTGATGCTTCTACTGCTTTACATATTCTGATGCATAGCCTGATCTTGTTACCTGCAATTGTTACCTACCTGTTTATCCTAAACTACTTAGTATAGGCTGGTTAGAGACCCGTCAGAGACCCCATGTTGACCCAAGTGCCCCGCTGGATTATCAGAAGAGCCGGTCAACGGGATTGAAGACCAGGCCCCGACACCGCACAACACTCCCCTTGGTTGTACGACACTGCAGCGTTACTATCGAGTGCCGAGGGTGACACATCGTTAGCACTTATGATGCTAACTCTGTGGAGTAGTTACCCAGTCATGGTCATCAAGGGTGATTCCTCCTTTTCAACTTTCGTGAACGACGCTGTCGTGCAACCCCTCAAGTGTGAACCTCGAGGGTGGTTCCTCCTACATTCACCTTGATGATTACATCGAGTGGAATCCACCGAGGGTGATTCCTCGGGGTTTCCCCTGGTGCTTGGACACACGGATACTTGGACTTTACAACTTTTACTTGGAAAGGCGGGTCGACCCTGAGGGGTACCCGCGAGAAATGTGGATACGGGCTGACCTGGAGGGTACCCGATACTTGAATATGAGGTGTGGTCGGGCATTCTTAGCCCTTGCCGCAAGTCCTCGAGACGGGGCGACGGGGTCACATATTTCATGAGTCTCTACTCGTGACCGCACTACCAACACACTAACGGTTTGGATATTTGATCCGAGGGGCCTCTGGCCTGATAGCACTAACTATCACGTGGGCATAGTATGGGCATTATGCATCGTATGCATCAACCAAAGCTTATAGGCATCAGCAACTGAGCGGCGCACGCCGGGTTGGACTGGGTAAGCACCTGCCTTTTTAAAGAGGTAGCTAGGTCTGCTCACCAGCTTCCCACGCAATGTGTAGGAGTTCCCGGGGTGACGGCCCAAGACCCCTGGGGCATAGGTTTAGTCCGGCGTGCTGACCTCTCTAGTAGGCCTAGGTCGGATTGCGACGTATCATTTGGTCAAGGCCGGGCATGACCCAAAAAAGTGTGCCCGGCCAGAGTTAATCGAGCGTGGTGGGTAAGTTGGTGCACCCCTACAGGGAAGAAAACATCTATCGATAGGATGTCCTACGGTAACGGACACTTGGAGTTGTATCTAGATTGATACAACTAGAACTGGATACTTGAGATGAGAAATGGATAGTATGGCTCTAGGATTGCTTTCTCGCAGGTAGTCGAGGAAGGATCTCTGGGCGAGGTTGATGACACTACTACTACTTTACTTTATGGTAGTCTACACTCTTCTAATGCTGCAAGACTGCTGAAGATGCTGAAGATGCTAGTCTTCGATAGGACAAGGCTCTCCCCTCTATTCTGGCATTTCACTAGTAGAGAAAGGGCCTAATGTGAAGCACATTAGTTCCGGTTTGTAACAGAACCGTCACTAATGTGATCATTAGTGCCGGTCCCATCGGCTAGGGGGGCGGAGCTCATTAGTACCGGTTCTTGGCTAAGCTTTAGTATCGGTTCGTGCCACGAACCAGTTCTAAAGAGGCTGTGGCAGGCTGTGGTCAGGCTGGGGCTCCACCAGCACCTTTAGTACCGGTTCGTGCCACAAACCGGTACTAGAGGTTTCTAGTTGATTCATTCTGCAGCGGTTTATTAGTCCCACCTCGATCCGCTCACAGAGTTTTTACCACCTTAAATTTGTTACTTCTCAAACTATCACAACCACTTGGCCTTCATTAAACTCTATGTGTAGAATTTGTGGCCACAATATGAGTTTTCTCCGGTTTCTAAACCGGTGAGGACACATATTCACAATACAGATTGTACACAAAAAGATAATTGATGATCAATGTATTTTTGATGTATTTCTCGCTGAAAGGCGGTACTGATCAATGTATTTTTACTTGTCTGTACACAATCTCTTTCGAAGTATATGCATGATTCAAATCCACGTCATCAACTTTCAACCCTTTCCGGCATAATTTGCTATTTTTCATTCATTTACTGATTTGTTTTTAGAGCTAAATGACCGTGAAATTAAAAAGCACTACAAAATGAACTCTAAAAAGGTTGAAACTTGGCATGGTATCATCATTTCACCCGCATAGCATGTGCAAAAAAGTAGTGAGGGTTACGGCAAAAACTGGATGCACTTCGTGTACAAACTGGACAATCTCTTTCGAAGTATCAGGGTTTCGGATGAAAACTCATCTGTTACACCGGCTATTCAAAAATTTAATAACTTGTTACGACTCTGGACTTTTTTTTGCGCTCAGATGCACCATTCAAAGCCACGTCATTAACTTTCAACCCTTTCTAACATAATTTGCTATTTTTGATGCATTTACTGATTTGTTTTGAGCTAAATGACCCTGAAATTTAAAAGCACAACAAAATGAACTTTGAATAGGTTGAAACTTGGCATGGTATCATCATTTCACCCGCATAGCATGTGCAAAAAAGTAGAGAGGGTTACGGCAAAAACTGGATGCACTTCGTGTACAAACTGGACAATCTCTTTCGAAGTATCAGGGTTTCGGACGAAAAATCATCTATTACACTGACTATTCAAAATTTTAATAACTTATTAAAACTCTGGACATTTTTGCGTTCATATGCACCATTCAAAGCCACGTCATCAACTTTCAACCCTTTCTGACATAATTTGCTATTTCCGATGCATTTACTGATTTGTTTTGAGCTAAATGACCCTAAAATTGAAAAGCACTACAAAATGAACTCTGAATAGGTTGAAACTTGGCATGGTATCATCATTTCACCCTCATAGAATGTGCAAAAAAGTAGAGAGGGTTACAACAAAAACTAGATGCACTTCATGTACAAACTGGACAATCTCTTTCGAAGTATCAGGGTTTCGGATGAAAACTCATTTGTTACACTGGCTATTCAAAATTTTAATAACTTATTAATTACAACTCCAGACGTATTACCAATTCGAATATAATGATAAAACACACTTATATTAAGCATAAGAAAAAATAATCACTGAAAAATCTATTTTTAAAGTTAAGTTATTCACGAACTAGTGATTCACACAAATTTAAAATAATTCAAATTTAAACTATTCAAATTTTTTGTACCTAAAGAGAAAATATTCACAAAGAAACTCTAAATACAGCAAAAAAAACTACTCAGAAATAAATAGTAGAAAATATATATGTCAGAAAATAAAAAAACTATATAAAAAATTTAATTGCGTGCTGCCCAGTGGGCCTCTGATAACCCGCAAGTATAGGGGATCGCAACAGTTTTCTAGGGTAGAGTATTCAACCCAAATTTATTGATTCGACACAAGGGGAGACAAAGAATATTCTCAAGTATTAGGAGTTGAGTTGTCAATTCAACCACACCTGGATAACTTAGTATCTGCAGCAAAGTATTTAGTAGCAAAGTAGTATGGAAGTAACAACAACGATAGCAAAAGTAACAGTAGCAGTTTTGTAGTAATGGTAACAGTGGCAACGGCAAAGTAGCTAAGCAATGAACAATATGTGAAAAGCTCATAGGCATTGGATCAGTGATGGATAATTATGTCGGATGTGATTCCTCATATAATAGTTATAACATAGGGTGACACAGAACTAGCTCCATTTCATCAATGTAATGCAGGCATGTATTCCGAATATAGTCATACGTGCTTATGGAAAAGAACTTGCATGACATCTTTTGTCCTACCCTCCCGTGGCAGCGGGATCCTAATGTAAACTAACACTCTGTTTGGATGTAGATATTCAAAGCCATGGCATTGAATTGACTCCAATGCCAAATATCGAAGACATTGATATTCAGCTTCAATGCCAATTCTAGTGTTCGGATGTTTATGTATTTGGCACTTGAAATCTTAAGTGAGCAACAATGCCAATTCATGTTTGGATGGACAAAGCGTGGAATTTCTCAGTTTCATTACAATCATAATTTATCATTGACTATACAGCAGACACACATATAAACAGGCATCAGTTGCATATACTTTTGCACTTCCATAGTTGCCTACTTGGTACTGTCAAGGATTAATGCTGTTGTGCAAATGGAGGGTAGAGGTGCTTGTCAGGTGTTGCATAGCACTAGCGCTGGTGCGCTAATGGACTACAAGGCTGGGGACGCGACATATGCTTGAAGTTCATGGACCAGCTTGCGGCGTCCTGGGCATGCTGGCCAGTGCCATCGGCCACACATTCAGCATGCTCGTCCACCATACCAAATGATCCTCTCCTGCTTGTCATCCGCACCATGTAGCCGCACTCCCATGCCAGGACTGTCGCAACACGCCGAGCCGAATAGTCTGTCATTTCATCGAGCAGCTGTTGGGTACCATATCGCAGCTGTCTTCCCACCTAAGCAACGGACATGAACTAGACCCTGCCCTCGAAGATGTCGGTCATGGAGTTGCCTCTGTCCATGCTTTCTTGTTCGCCTCCGCTGTGGTAGAGCCGCCGCAGGTCGATCCTTGTGGCGACGTACTGGTGCACGTCGTCGAGCTACTCGACGCGGTTGGCAAACGGGGGCTCGAGCGGTGCAAGTATGACGAGGCGGAAGAACTAACCATGGTGCACAGGTCGGGCAACAGGAGCTCCCGCACTAAGCCAGAATGGGAGAGGACGCCGGGAGAGGGATGCAAGGGATGGTCGGAGTTGAAGTGGTGGCGAGGGAAGGATGAGGCCTGGCGGACCCACATGGAGAGGAGTAAAGCTGGCCAGCCAACGAGGCGGGGGATGGCTGACCTGCACTGCCGTGGAGCTCTGCCTGGGATTATCGTCTTGAGTCGTGTGTCTCGTCTGCCCAAGCGGTAAGCAAGCCATGGGGGAGAGCGTGAGCTGAATGTCTCCAAAAACCGAGCGAGTATGCCGCGAGTGGGCGGAGGGACACGGCAGTCTTGCGAAAACCAGTTCGATATTGTGACTGAATTCCATGCGTGAATATCTCGACCACCCAAACGGCGGCATTCGGGACATGCAAATGCGAAATGCGAATTCCACGCCCGAATATCTACATCCAAACTAGGTGTAAGGGATATAAAGGCCTCTTTTAATAGAGAACCGGACCAAAGCATTAACACTTAGTGAATCCATGAACTCCTCAAACTACGGTCATCACCGATAAGTATCCCGATTATTGTCACTTCAGGGATAACGGATCATAACACATAATAGGTGACTATAGAGTTGCAAGATAGGATCAACAACTCACATATGTTAATGAAAACATAATAGGTTCAGATCTGAAATCATGGCACTCGGGCCATAGTGACAAGCATTAAGCATAGCAAAGTCATAGCAACATCAATCTCAGAACATAGTGGATACTAGGGATCAAACCCTAACAAAACTAACTCGATTACATTGTAAATCTCATCCAACCCATCACCGTCCAGCAAGCCTACGATGGAATTACTCACGCACGGCGGTGGTCATCATGAAATTGGCGATGGAGGATGGTTGATGATGACGACGGTGACGGATTCCCCTCTCTGGAGCCCCGAACGGACTCCAGATCAGCCCTCCCGAGAGGATTTAGGGCTTGGTGACGGCTCCATATCGTAAAACGCAATGAATCTTTCTTCTCTTATTTTTTCTCTACGAAAGCAAATATATGGAGTTGGAGTTGAGGTCAGTGGACATCCAGGGGGCCCACGAGGCAGAGGGCGCGCCCTAGGGGAGAGGGCGCGCCCCCACTCTCGTGACCAGGGTGTGGGCCCCCTGACACTAATTCCTTCGCCAGTATTTTTTATTAATTCTGAAAAGTTGCTCCATGGATTTGGAGGCCATTCCGAGAACTTTTATTTCTGCACCAAAATAACACCATGGCCGTTCTGCTGAAAACATCGTCAGTCCGGGTTAGTTCCATTCAAATCATGCGAGTTAGAGTCCAAAACAAGGGAAAAAGTGTTTGGAGAAGTAGATACGACGGAGACGTATGCAACTCCCCCAAGCTTAAACCTTTGCTTGTCCTCAAGCAATTCAGTTGATAAACTTAAAGTGATAAAGAAAAACTTTTACAAACTCTGTTTGCTCTTGTTGTTGTAAATATGTAAAGCTAGCAACCACGTTTTCAGCAAAGATTATGAACTAACCATATTCACAATAACACTTAGGTCACTTGTTTACTCATATCAATGGCATAATCAACTAGCGAGCAATAATAACAAAACTCGGATGACAACACTTCCTCAAAACAATCATAATATGATATAACAAGATGGTATCTCGCTAGCCATTTCTGAAACCACAAAACATAAATGCAGAGCACCTTTAAAGATCAAGGAGTGACTAAACATTGTAATTCATAGTAAAAGAGATCCATTCATAGTCATACACAATATAAACTAATTAATAGTAATGCATGCAAATGACAGTGGTGCTTTTTAATAAGAGGGTGATGACTCAACATAAAATTAAATAGATAGGCCCTTCGGAGAGGGAAGCAGGGATTTGTAGAGGTGCCAGAGCTCGATTTTTAAAACAGAGATAATAGCATTTTGAGCGGTATACTTTCACTGTCAACATAACAACTATGAGATCTCGATATCTTCCATGCTACACACATTATAGGTGGTTCCCAAACAGAAGGGTAAAGTTTTATACTCCCCCTCCACCAACAAGCATCAATCCATGGCTTGCCCGAAACAATGGGTGCCTCCAACTAACAACAATCCTTGGGGATTTTTGTTTAATTATTTTGATTGGATTTGAGCATGGGACTGGGCATCCCGATGACCAGGCATTTTCTCATGAATGAGGAGCATAGTCCACTCCTCTTGAGAATAACCCGCCTAGCATGGTAGATACAGACTGCCCTAGTTGATACATGAGCTGTTCGAGCATACAAAACAGAATTTCATTTTAATGTTTGGAGTTTGGCACATACAAATTTACTTGGAACGGCAGGTATATACCGCATAAAGGAAGGTATGATGGGCTCATATGGAATAACTTTTGGGGTTTATGGACTTTGGATGCACAAGCAGTATTCCCGCTTAGTACAGGTGAAGGCTAGAAAAAGACTGGGAAGAGACCAACTAAGAGAGCGACAACAGCCATGAACATGCATTAAAATTAATAGATACTGAGTGCAAGCATGAGTAGGATATTATCCACCATGAACATAAATATCGTGAAGGCTATGTGGATTTTGTTTCAACTACATGCGTGAACATGTGCCAAGTCGAGTCACTCAAATCATTCAAAGGAGGATACCACCCTATCATACCACATCACAACCATTTTAATAGCATGTTGGCACGCAAGGTAAACCATTATAAACTCATAGCTAATTAAGCATGGCATGAGCAACTATAATCTATAATTGTCATTGCAAACATATTTATTCATAGGCTGAATCAGGAACGATTACCTAATCATATTTACAAAAACAAGGTAGGTTGAGTTCATACCAGCTCCTCTTATCCCAATCATTTCATCATATATCATCATCATTGCCTTTCACTTGAACGACCAAACGGTGTGTATAATAATAATAGTGCATGTGCATTGGACTAAGCTGAGATTTGCAAGCATTCATTTCAAGAGAGAAGACAAAGTAATATGGGATCTTGGTTAAAGTAAATCAATTACACATATGAGAGCCACTTAGACATTTCATTATGGTCTTCTCCTCTCAACCCCCAAAGGAAAAGAAAAGAAATAAAACTATTTACAAGGGAAAGCTCCCAACAAGTAAAAAGAAGAACGAGAAATCTTTTTTTTGAGTTTTTTATTTTAATTATTACTACTACAGGCATGGAAATTAAACTAACTAGTTTTTTTGGTTTTCCTTAAGGTTTATCTAACACACAAGAAGAAAGCAGGAAAAAAAATAAACTAGCATGGATAGTACAATGAAAGAGTATGAGCATCGACTGTAGAATGAGTGTGTGAACATGAATGTAAAGTCGACGAGGAATACGTACTCCCCCAAGCTTAGGATTTTGTCATAAGTTGGTCTATGGCCATGGGTAGCCTCGCTGATATTCGAAGTTGTAACTAGGGTCGTACTAAGATGCAACAGCCATTGCCTCCTGAGCTGCAGCCTGGCGGCTGGCTGCCTCTGTCCTCCTCTCGTACTCATTCGCCTCCTCCCTGGTTATAACATATCTTCTTTTTGCCCGATAATCAAAAAGGGCAGGAGCAGGAAGAGTAATATGGACAGCGCGACGTCTGTCAATGATTAGTCGATACTGGGGGAATTTTTCATTCCTCTCAAGAAAATGATGACTAGCCATGGCATTATAATCTAAATAAGCAGGAAGCAACTCCGTATCATTTTCATGTATAGGTATGTCAAGATAATTAGCTACACGGGTCGCATAAATTCCTCCAAACAAGTCTCCAGCTAAAACATTATGATGCAACCTATGTGCAACAATTGCCCCCAAGTTGTATTGTTTATCACCTAATACAGCACTCTTGAGAACACAAAGTTCAGGAACACACATGTGACATGCTTCATCTTTACCGTTAATGCATCTACCAATGAAGAGAGCAAAATAATGTGTAGCAGGAAAATGAATGCTCCTATGGTAGCTTGTGCTATTTCTCTAGATTCTCCCACAGTAATACTAGCACGAAAGTCTTTATATTCAGATTTACGAGGTTCATTAACACTTCCCCACTGCGGGAGTTTACAAGCAGTAGTAAAATCTTCTAAGTCCATGGTATATGATTTATCATAAATATCAAACAGGACACTTTGAGAATTGCGCGAGGATGTAAATTTAAACCTTCTCACAAATGAATCAGTTAAATATTGGTATTGAGGGCACTTGTCTTGCATGAATTCCTCAAGGTCAGCATTACGCACATATGCATCAAATTCATCCTTGATGCCTGCTTCGACCATAAAATGCTCTGACGGCCATTCGCAAGGCCGCACGTCAGCTACCCTTTGTGGTTCATCATCTTGCTCACGTATTGCGAGCCTGGGTCCTTTCTTCCTTGAAGAACCAGCTTGATACATTTTCCTGTACATATTTCTTCCTCTGCAAAATTTCTGAAATTTTAATTGACTCAAAATAAAAGTGAACTAAACTCAGTAAAATTGATAGCAACTACTCCCACAAGTGCCTAGAGCCTCTATCATGCATTAGAATTACTTGGGACCTCACAAATTTAACATGCAAGCTCAAGAACAGGGTCACCTAAGCAGCAAGAATTTGCAATGAATAAAGCACTAGAACAAAAACTAATTGTATCATTGGAGGAGTCACATACCAAAGAACAATCCCCCAAAGCAGTTTTGTGAATGGAGCTTTGAGCAAGGAGATCGAAAACAGCAGCAAAATGAGCTAGAACTCGTGCTTGAGCTAGATAGTGATTTTTTTGGGAGGAGGAAGAAGTGTGTGGGTGCAAGAATAAGTGGAGGGGAGCCACCATGGGCCCACGAGGCAAGGGGCGCGCCCTGTAGGGGTGGGCGCGCCCTGGACCCTCGTGCCCAGATGCTTGCTCCCCCTGCTGTGTTCTCAGTGCCAGATATTCTCAAATATTCCAGAAAAAATCATATTAAATTGGCATGGCATTTGGAGAACTTTTATTTTCGGGATATTTTTTATTGCATAGATAATTCAGAAAACAGACATAATATACTATTTCTACTTTATTTATTCTAAGTAACAGAAAGTAAAAGAAGGGTACAGAGGGTTGTGCCTTCTAACTTCATCCATCTCATGCTTATCTAAAGGAATCCACTAACAAGGTTGATCAAGTCTTGTTAACAAACTCATTCGGAATCACATGAAACTGGAGAAATTTCGAAGTGACACTAGGTTACCTCAACGGGGATATGAACATCCCCAATAATAAGAATATCATACTTTTTCTTTGCAGTAGGAAGAGGAAATTCAAAACCTCCAATAATTATTGATGGAGTTTTCCCAATAGAATTTATGCTGTGAACTTGAGGTTGTTTCCTCGGAAAGTGTACTGTATGCTCATTTCCATTAACATGAAAGGTGACATTGCCTTTGTTGCAATCAATAACAGCACCTGCAGTATTTAAAAAGGGTCTACCAAGGATAATCGACATACTACCGTCCTCTGGAATATCAAGAATGACAAAGTCTGTTAAGATAGTAACATTCGCAACAACAACAGGCACGTCCTCACAAATACCGACAGGTATAGCAGTTGACTTATCGGCCATTTCCAAAGATATCTCAGTAGGTGTCAACTTACTTAATTCAAGTCTACGGTATAAGGAAAGAGGCATAACACTGACATCGGCTCCTAGATCACATAAGGCAGTTCTAACATAATTTCTTTTAATGGAGCATGGTATCGTGGGTACTCCGGGATCACCAAGTTTCTTTGGTCTTCCACCCTTAAAGGTATAGTTAGAAAGCATGGTGGAGATTTCGGCTTCAGGTATTTTTCTTTTGTTTGTAATGATATCTTTCATGTATTTAGCATAAGGGTTTGTTTTAGGCATATCGGTTAAGCGCATACGTAAGAAGATAGGTCTAATCATTTCAGCAAAGCTCTCAAAGTCCTCGTCATCCTTTTTCTTGGATGGTTTAGGAGGAAAAGGCATGGGTTTCTGAACCCATGGTTCTCTTTCCCTACCATGCTTCCTAGAAACAAAATCTCTCTTATCATAACGGTGATTCCTTGATTGTGCGTTATCAAGATCAACAACAGGTTCAATTCCTATATCGTTGTTATTACTAGGTTGAGCATCTACATGAACATCATTATTAGCATTCTCATTAGGTTCATGTTCATCTCTAGATTGTGTTTCAGCATCAGAGATAGAAATATCATTAGGAATCGTAGGTGTTTCTACAATAGGTTCACTAGAAGCATGCAAAGTCCTATCATTTTTCTTTTTCTTCTTTTTAGTAGGACTAGGAGCATCTAAATTATTTTTCTGAGAATCTTGTTCAATTCTCTTAGGGTGGCCTTCAGGATACAAAGGTTCCTGAGTCATTTTACCAGATCTAGTAGCCACTCTAACAGAAAAATCATGTTTATTATTTAGTTCATCAAGCAATTCATTCTGAGCCTTAAGTACTTGTTCTACTTGACTGGTGACCATCGAAACATGTTTACTACTGAGCTTAAGTTCACCCTTAATTCTAGACTTATAATCACTCAAGCGTCCAATCATATAAGAATTATTTTTCAATTGTCTACTAACATAATCATTGAAATTTGCTTGTTTATCCATAAAATCATAAAATTCATCTAGGCATTGGCTAGCAAACATAGTAGACGTGATTTCGACTTTATCATATCTACAAAAGAGAGATTACCTTCACTACCTGTGTTGGGTTATCAAGACCTTATATTTCTTTACGTGGTATATTGAGGCCATGAATTTCTTCAACAGGAGGTAAATTTTTAACATCTTCAGCTTTAATACCTTTCTCTTTCATAGATTTCTTTACCTCTTGCATATCTTTAGGACAGATAAATAGAACACCTGTTTTCTTCGGAGTTGGCTTAGGAGTTGGTTCAGGAGGTGCCCAACTATTTTCATTGGCCAACATATTGTTTAATAGCAATTCAGCTTGGTCGACTGTCCTTTCCCTGAAAACACAACCAGCACAACTATCCAGGTGGTCCTTGGAAGCATCAGTTAGTCCATTATAGAAGATATCAAGTATTTCATTTTTCTGAAGAGGATGATCAGGCAAAGCATTAAGTAGTCGGAGAAGCCTCCCCCAAGCTTGTGGGAGACTCTCTTCTTCCATTTGCACAAAATTGTGTATTTCCCTTAAGGCAGCTTGTTTCTTATGAGCAGAGAAATATTTAACAGAGAAGTAGTAAATCATATCCTGGGGACAACGCACACACCCAGGATCAAGAGAATTAAACCATGTCTTAGCATCACCCTTTAATGAGCAAGGAAATATTTTAAGGATATAATTATAGCGAGATTTCTCATCATTAGTAAACAGGGTGGCTATATCATTTAACTTAGTAAGATGTGCCACTACAGTTTCAGATTCAGTGCCATAAAAAAGATCTGATTCAACTAAAGTAATAATTTCAGGATCAATAGAGAATTCATAATCCTTATCAGTAACAAAGATAGGTGAAGTAGCAAAATCAGGGTTATATTTCATTCTAGCATTCAGAGTGTTTTGTTTCAGCTTAGCTAATTATTTCTTAAGATTTCACCTATCATTGCAAGCAAGAAAATCTCTAGCAGTTTCTACATCCATAACATAACCCTCAGGAACAACATGCAATTCATATCTAGGGGGAGAACCTTCATCATCACTATCATCAATATTATCAGTTTCAATAATTTGATTATCCCTAGCCCTAGCAAGTTGTTCATCAAGAAACTCACCTAATGGCATAGTTGTATCAAGCATAGAAGTTGGATGAATAAGACGCCCCCGTGGTGGGTTGGATGAATAGTAGATGGTGGATAGGTGGATGAACAGTAGACCGTGGAGGGGTGGTTGAATAGGAGCCCGTGGAGAGGGCTGAACAATAGCCGATGGAGTAGCGCGTGGTGGAGGCTGGATGAACAGAAGCCCGTGGATGAACAGTCGTAGGTGGAGGCTAGAGGAGGTCGATGGTGGATGAACAATAGCCCATGGAGGCTAGAGGAGGTCAACGGTGGAGATGAACAATATCATGTGGAGTCCCGCTTTGCGGTATGCCACACCCCTCCCGATGAACAAGACCCCCGTTTCGACCGTAGCGCTCCAACACAAGTCCATTTTCTCTGTTTTGCTGTACACCACACCCCTCCCAATCAACAGGACCCCGTTTCGACCGTAGGAGGTCCAACACAAGTCCATTTCCTCCATTTTGCGGTATGCCATACCCCTCCCGATGAACAGGATCCCGTTTTGAACGTGGCCGGTCGAACACAAGGCCGTTTCTTCCATTCTGCGGTACGCCGGGCCTCATTTCCATCGGCTTCTCCGTCCAAGCCAGTTGGCTCCCATGCGTTTCATTGCCTCCCGATGAACACAACGCATTCCGTTGCCTCCCGATGAACACGACGCATTTCGTTGCCTCCCCATGAACACGACGATGACGCAGTTTCTCCGTTTCGACACAGCCATGTACATGAGCCTTGGTCGTACGTATGCGCGAGTAGGCGTTCGAGACCACGCCCGTATGTACGTACGTGGCCGTATTTTCTTTCTTGCACACTGGACGTTGTACGTACATGTACAAGCTATGTGCGTGCCTCTACTACGACACGTGCGCGCCTCTATATCGACCAGTATGTACGTACATGTTCGCGACCAGAATGACCACGCTATGTATGCTTCGACCAGGTGGGTCCCGACTGTCAGGCACTTCCTTGCATGCGAAGATGTAGCTGGTGGGTCCCAGCAGTCAGGGGGGGAATCGTTTTTTTGCACGGACACACTTCCTTGCGTGCGAAGATGTAGCTGGTGAGTCGCACCAGTCAGGGGGGAAACGTTTTTTTTTTCGTGAAATACAGTTGCCTGTCCCGTGGGTCCCTGCTGTGAGGTGGAGGAATAATTATTTTGTGTGTAATAAGGAGCCAATTCCTTGCGGCTGTCGTGGACCCAGCTGTCAGCCTATCAACATACAGTACTCTTCTCATGGAAGTTGTTCCTTGACCACGTTGACCACGCTGCACCGAGAGTACCAGGGCGGTGGATGACGGCGAGGCCTAGGAAGGGGATGACGCGGAGCCGGAGAAGACGCGACAGTGGATGCCCACGGGTAGAGGAGTATGAGGGTTCACTGGTTCGGCTGCGGTGTGAGGCTGCAGTCGCCGCAGAATAACAGGGGGTGTGGGTGAGTAGAGGGATGGCCTGGCCAGCGGTGGGAGTAGTAGGGGGCGGTCAGGCCTCCGCCCCATCACAGCCGGCCACGGGAGGCAAGAGCACGCGGCATGACCGATGCTAGTTTAAGCTGCTGGAGCAAGAAGACCAGAGGTTGAAGAAGCACTATGGTTGTTGGATGGACATCATATGGTCATTGGAGCTAGAATCGTTCATATTGACTAAGTTGACAAAGCCCTCCATCCCCGTCAACTTAGTAGGCCCACAAGTTAGCGTCCCACTAAGGTGGGTCCCAGCTAGCAGGGGGACTATTCATTTTTTTGTGCGTAATAAGGAGGCACTTGCATGCGAAGATAGCTGGTTGGTCTGACCTGTCAGTGGGGGCACATTTTTTTAGTGAAATACAGAGGCCCTTCCAGTGGCTCCCAGATGTCAGGTGGAGGAATCATTATTTTGAGCGTAATAAGGAGGCATTTCCTTGTGTGCGATCCTGGACCCAGCTGTCAGCCTCTCCACGCACAGTCTACTTTCGATGGTGTCATTTGTTGACCACGTTGACCACGCCACGCCGAGCGCATGCAAGGTGGTGGACGACGGCAAGGCCCCGGACAGCAACGAGCCGGAGATGGGAAGATGCGGGAGTAGAGTCGCAGACGGAGAGGTGTATATGTACGAGGGTTAACTGGTTCTAGTGTAGTGTGGTTCGACAGTAGGTGGAGAAGAACAGGCGGTGTGGAGGGTTGGAGGGATGGCCTGGCCAACAGTGGAGTAGCGCTTCACAACGAAGCATGCTAAGCAGAGCTACTAGCAGCAAGAGGCGGGAGGTGGTCCCGACGGCGGTGGAGGAAGAAGACGAGAGATTGAAGATGGATGCCGGACGTTGGATGTAAATCGAACGGCTAACGATGTCAGAATCATTTGATGACTAAGTTGACAACGACTTGCGTTGGCTTCGACCTATTGGCCCACATTTCAGCCTCCAAAAATGTGGCACGTATTCAACCCATTTTTTCAGAATTTACAGGCTTTTTTGCAGGGTAGAATTTACAGTCAATTTGATCTTTTTTTGAATTACAGTCCATTATCTGGGCTAGGTGAAAAAATAATGTAGCATCCATGCGGCCCATTTATTTTTTTCCTAAAAAATTACAGTCCATTTGCACTTTTCAAAATACATGATTTTGCTGGGCTGATTCTAATTATAATGTTGGGTTGGGCCAGCAATGTTATCAAAAAATAAACAGAGGATGAGCATTTTGTTATAAATATATTTAAATCATAAGTGATTTATTGTTACATTCGTCCTTAAATCTTACCAAGCTTTTGTACACAATCACTAGGATGTTCGTGCCAAAACAATCCAGGATTTTATTGTTAAGAAATTACTTTTATAAGTTAATAAGATGTGGGATATATTTTTCTTACATATGTAATTATCTGTTAAATATATGATGACAATAAAAATAATATATAATAACATATAAAATAATTTAGATATATATATATATATATATAATATAGTTAGAAGGGAAACATAAGTTGGACCAGGCGTTCCTATTCTTACATAGAAAAATAGAACATACCTCTACGTTTTCTTCAAAAAAATACATAAATTGTGCTGCCTATGTTTCAGGAAAAAAAACCTTGGATGGGAGGTCCATAGGCCGGTCGACACATGACGGCCCTCAAGAAAATACAAACAGGCCTATGGACCTCCCATCCAAGGTCGTGGGCTACGCATGTTAAAAAGAAAGCCTAGACGGGGCAGCCCAAAACCCAGCTGATACTTGCTGCCCCAGTGATAATAAATGATACCTGCCAGCTCCCCGGCTTCGTTGTGAATTTATCTCCTATAGTAACTACGTTGAAGCACCTAAAAAAATGTAACTATGTTGACAAACCCGTGGGCCCCAACGCCAGTATAGCATTAGGAGGAAGTATTTTTTCGATGAGGCACTTGCTTGCGTACGGCCATAGACCTGGTGGGTCCCGACTGTCCGCCTCTCCACGTACAGTCCTCTCCAGATTCCTCTTCTTTGTTCAGCATGTTCGCAACGGCAGAGAACGGCGTCGCAGCAAGCGCACAAAGGCGCAGGAGGGGATCTGACCACCTGAGGAAGTGCCTTATTATTAATGAAACTACTGAACTAGCCTATTGGCCAAGTGACACTACCCGATAGCTGTTCTGCCCAGGTTCGGTTCCACCCGTGTAGGGAAAATATCTCCATTTTTTTTGACTCTGCCTTTATTGAAATGTGGGTCCCCATTGTCATCTACACACACCACGTCCAACACTTGCCAAAACTTCGTCCCTCGTTTTATCTATGTTTCGCACACTCGACATTGTGTGGGTATTTTGAAAATAGCATATCTTTTTGACTGTGCATCATATGAACATGTGCTATGCATGAATGTTGATCAGCATGATGTTAACTGGCTGGTAGCTCCATTTTTGACCAGAATAAAACTTCCAACATGATGTTAACCCTGTTTGAAAAGGTCATGTTAATATAAATGCTCTGCCTCTGAAAGTTGTAGTTTCTTATCCGAAACTGAACTTGCAGTTTCTTATCTGAAACTAAAACTTGCAGTTTCTTCTCTGAGAACCACATTGTCTGCAGTTTTATACTCCTACGAAACTACATTTTTTGAAGTGCTAAAAATAGATCTCTAGAATTCATAAAATACTTCATATGCTGAATACTGCAAATCTGAAATTCAAAAGACATTCATATCTGAAAGTACTCTCGAAATACACTACACAAAACACAATTCACAACCTGCAAATACTGACAACCCTAAGCTCCTCCTGAAAATTCACAGCCTGCCCGACTACTGGTCTGGGGGGGCAGTCCCCTCCTATTCCTCGGTGGTAGACATCCGCCCATGAGATGATGTGAACGGCGAGGGAGAGGATGGTGGGGAAGCGTCATGGGCCCAACTGCTTTTCTCCTCTTGCAGTTGGGTTCGGTCGACGAAGACTCCACCGGCTCACTCTAGCACGACACCCTCACAAGCGGCACCCTGTAGATGCTCGATCCTTCAATCTCTGGTGGATGCTCCATCTGGGATCGATACTCCCACCACCGCTCCCTCACGATCGGATTCGGTGAATCTGTTTGCTCCATGGCCCATAGGAGCAGCTTTATGTACTCCCGTGCGACTCCCTCTGGGAGTATCGCCGCCTCTTTGCTCTGTTGCAGATATTTGGTCATGGATGTCGCTGTTGCCGCTAGTTGGTCCTTGTTGTCAAACCAAGACTGTATCTCCAACATCCTAGCTAGCTTCACAGGGTCGCCGTCTGCGATCCTCATGTATTGTTTGTACTCCTCCATCGATCTACTTCTCCACAACACCTTCACTCACAGGCGGTGGTTTTTGAATGGAAGAGGAGAGGAGCAACGCTAGTTTTGGATTAGAGCGGGAGACGAGCGGCGATGGTTTTGGATTGGAACATGAGAGGAGGGGCGGTACTTTTAAATGGAAGAGGAGAGGAGCAGCGCTAGATTTAGATTGGAACAGGAGAGGAGCGACGGTGGTTTAAGAGGAGAAGAGCGGAAGAGCGGCGCTGGTCTTGGAAGTGAATGCATGTCACCAAAAATGTGAATGCATGTCACCAAAAATTGTATCATTTGGTCCGTATCTGAATGTACTTTCAAATTATATTATTTTTGCAACGTATAACATATATTTTATTTGCGAAAATCATGGTCAATTATGACCCGGAATAAAAGGGAGACTAGTTAATGTGGGGTCGCTTTCTTAATTGAAGGGTAAATTGATTTTGATTTTGATACAGTCACAGCCCGTCGGCCCTCTCGTCCAATCCTAAATCGCTGCCGCATGCTCCTCTCCCTCTTCTCCATTGCAAAACCACCTCCTCTCCTCTCCATCAACTCCATTCCAAAACCACCATCTCGCCTCCCCCTCTTATCCATTGCAAAACCACCTCCTCTCCTCTCCATCATCTCCATTCCAAAACCACCATCTCGCCTCTCCCTCTTCTCTATTGCAAGACCACCGTACCTCCTCCCATCTTCCAAAGCTAGCACCGGACCACTCAGAAGGACATCTATGGAGAGGATGCAGCAGCAAATCAGGCACATCATCGGCAGCAACCAGGCAAAGTTAGCCAGGTTGAAGGAGATCCTTACTTGGTTTGACAATGAGTGGGAGATTTCGAGGATGGTGAGGGCCATGTGGCAATGTATGCAAAAGAGCGAGACAACGGCGATGTACATGTACTCCTCGGCAACAGTCACGCCGCAGTCCTCCGAGTTCATCGAGTATCTCCTCTGAGCGATGGAGCAGACTGATTCGCCGAGGCGACAGTCAAGCGGAGGTGGTGGGTGTACAGGTCCAGGGTCGAGCACCCAGAGGATAACGAATCGATCGAGTATGGTGTGCCGTTCATGAGGGTGCAGAGCCAGCCGGAGCCACATGAGTATTCGTTCTCCCACCGCAAGATGAGTCCATATGGCGCAACATCGCTTCCCCGCCGTTCTCCATGGTTCCCTCGACGCTCACCTCTTTTCACCGGCGGCAGTAGGGTTTAAGGTAAGCTTAGCACTAACCTAATCTTCCACCTGCTCATGCTTACAATCAGTGTGACAGCTAATGAAAATCATGCTTACAATCAGTCTCCGAGTACTACGCCAATCACCCTAAAATAGCTCTGGACCTTTGTGTCAAAGTTGTCACACAACATGCAAATAAAGAAAAATAGATTGGTGCTTCTTTCAGAAAAGAGTACTCCCTAGAAAACTGTCAATATAAACTACTAGTATTTGGATAGAGCTTAGAGGATTTGCTACCAAGAAAGATCCGTCCACAGAGAGCGCCACACATCCCACTGGTGGTGGTGGATGCCAATGCGTGCATGGAGCATGGTTGGTGTCGGTAATTTTTACTTGGCACACCTTGCACTCTGCATATATGCCGGTTCCATATATACATTTGTGCAGTTCCACCAAAATGCAGCTGAATAACCCTGTATGCACAGATAATGAAAAAGCGTGATTACATTATAGTGGCACTAGTTGATGAAACACACAAAATAAATAGATGAAGATATTGCGATAGTATCATAGTAGTATGCCAAGTTGCGAGGGCGAGATGGGCCCTGCGACACCTCATATGGTACGCCTCATACTGGAAATCATCCCAAGTCTCCCAGATACACCTTCTGCCATTGATGAACATCAGTGTATGGCGGTAGTACAAGGAGGCTCCTTGAGACATTCAAATCTCTATTTGTGTGCAGATCAACTAAAATTAAGCACCCCAGTTTGCAGAAACGCTTAAACATTAACAATGGGACTAGTTGATGAAACATACATTAACAAAGAGAAGCACTTTCTTTATCTACATTGGAAATGAAATGATAGAGAGGACACTCGCTCTATTTTAACTATATTATTACTTCATTTTATCAGTGACACTAGGGTCGAGCAGGTGGCAAACGAGGTGTACCGTGCATCGCAAGGATGGAGGTCAGGGGTGCTTAGACTGGGATGCTGAAGCTGTCTCTTTCAGTCACCAACATGGATGATTCAATTCATGGGACCTTTTGGTGCAGTTCACCTAAAATGAAGCAATGTCCCGTGAGCTAGCAGCTTCTTCTTCATTTTTTTTAAGAAAAGGGCTCCAGCCCCGGTTCCATTTCCATCAGAAAACTAAACCCACAGAGCTTCTTCTTCATTAGCTGCAAAAAAATTGAGCAACATCAAGTATGGTTGTGAAGCTCCTGGAATGTTCAACTATAATTTGGATATCATTTGTTCAGTTCAACTAAGATCGAGCGTGAAATGTATATCTCTGTTTGCACAAAAAAAGGTGGAAAGGAGGGTGACTAACAAGTAACGAAACATGCATCAAATGAAAAGAAGCATGTTCCTTATCTGAATGGCAATCCTACAAGGACAGTAGCAATTTCTAAAGCAGCAACATTGCTAGATATTAGTGTGGGCATTAGGATTAACTATGACAACCGTTAAATACGACATTACTTTAATGGTGCTATTGCGTCATTTTACCAGCAATGTTACATTAACAACTGCTACAGAGTCGGTATTTGGGCACGGGAGAGTAGGCGGACCAGGATAGTTGCATTTCTAACAAAAAGAAGCAACTTATCTTAATGGGAAATTTAGCAGGACATGTAAAAAAGTGCCACTGATTCCTATTACTGGAGGCATTACATTGAAAACAACATTGGTTTAACATGCCCTTACTTTTAACAATGCGACTGCTACATTTTACCAGTGACATTACATAAGAGTGGCTCGGGGCAACAAACATCAGAACAGATATCTGGGTTGGTCCCATTTTTGTTCGGTATAACCACCTTATACTGTGTGAGGCTAGCAAATCTAGTGCTGGACTTACTCTGTTGACTTGTCCCCCAATCCCCACTTTCTTTCCTTTTTCAACCAATAGATAGGGTTTGTATTGAGTTTGTACTGCGTTTCCCTTTATTTCCCTATTAGACCTAGATACAAGTTGTATAGCCAGTCTCTGCTACTTTTCGCCCCCATTATTTCCTCTTTCGACCAAGTCCTAGATTCAGGTAACAAATCTTCCCGCACCCCCACCCCCTTTCTTCCTTGTTTGAACCAAGTAGTACTAGATTCGAGTACATGAACTAGTTTTACCTCTTAACCGTAAAAAGTTAGGTGGTTTTCGAACAGCGGATCGATCCTATCTACGAGGGGGCCTGAGAAATAGTAAAAGATACAAATGCAGCGACATCAGGAGCTCGGGAAGTAGAGCAAGGCCGGTTTCGAAGGAAGTTATACCTCAGGGTCGCCGGGATCTCGCTAGGTGGGCGGCGGGAGGCCGGATCCGCCCACACTACGGCATCAAGGAAGAAGGGGTCGTAGGCCCTCCCTCGCCAGCGGTGCTTGGGAGAGAACGGCAAGGCACGCTGATCGGGATGCACCGGCAGTGGGTAAGAGCCATTGCCGAGGACGACCGCGTGAATGTTGCACCTTCTCACCTTCCTCGGCAGAGAGGATACGGCTGGATCTGTGACCAGCGGTGAGCAGAGAGAGAGTGTGGGGCCACCGCTGTCATGTTTAGATCTGGAGAGGACGAGACAATGTGAAGAGAGCAACACTAGCAAGCAAGCGTGGAGGCTCCTGCCTATATAGTGGAGTACTAGTTTTCTTTTGTCTACCGGAGCCAGCTTGACCTCATCAATGATTGTCGAGAAGTCTTCATGCACGTGGCATGGAGGCGCAGTTGTCGTCATTTTGATCTGAAGCACCGGATTATAACATATAACATGAAAAAATGCCACATGACAAGAAATCATAACCTCACTGCCCAGAGGAGACAACATGAATCCCGACGGACAAACTAGATGAGGATCAAAGCTCAAATGAAAGATAAACTCGTAGAAAAGGGGTTCGTCGATAGATATCCTAATTAACATAGCCGGCTTGACCTAGACGGCAGCCGAGTAGTCTCTTGCATGTGCCCCCAATGACGCGCGTTCCATTCGGAGAGCATCATGCCAGACCGATTGACCGTCTGGGGTGTGGCGCGAACGCGATGGGCGTGTTGTATACTTCGTACATGTGTACCGCCATTTTATTAAGGCTTTGCTCCATGGCGCAATCCATGGATACAAAATTAGTATACTGGCCCTATTTGGATACATAGGTTAGAGTTAGTTCGGGTTAGTTTGGAATCAACTAACCCAAAAAATATCCAAACATGGAGGGTTAGTTTGGCTTAGATGCATCTAACCCGCCCAAAAAAACTAACCCATCCAAGAGGTGCTTATTTGGGTTAGTTTTTCTCGGAACTACTAAAAACACATTTTTCTCTCGCTCTTCCTGCAGCAGCCTCCCCCTACCCCCC
>NC_041387.1:639648083-639670127 GCF_002162155.2 Triticum dicoccoides
CCCCCCGTTCCAACCCCATCATCTCCCCGCCACCGTCCGCGCTGATAAGCAGTCGCAGCTCCTTGTGTGGCCCGTCCAGCGCGGCTCCTTGCGCAGGGTTGGCGGATTCGGCCGGCGGGCTACGCGAGAGGCCTGCGCGGCTCCTTGCCGGGCACATCACTGTCTGCCCCGTATAGCACAGCTCTTGGCCAATTGATTGAGAAAGAGCATTTATTGTCAATCTAACCCTGCCATCCAAACACCTTTTTTGTTAGAGTTAGTTCAGGGTTAGAATCTAACTCTAACCTCTAACTAAGTTAGAGTATCCAAACAGGGCCCCGCACGCTGGCTCCATTATTCGGTTTCGAAATCTCATGTGTTCAAAGCATGTGTACTTACTAGTTTTGAGTAGAGTAGCAAATTTCACGTGACCCCAGGTATATCAAAATGCAGGGCCCATGCATCACTGCCTTTCGGTCAAACCTACGTCCACAATTTTTTGTACATACTATATCTCCACTAGTCCCCGAACCCATAATGTTGCCTCGTTCCGTAAAACCAAGCGACCCACACATATTTAAGGCGTCGACTCGAACTCAATCCCTCTCCCGTTTACTACGACATGGCCCCGCATGCCGTAATACTCCTACAAGCCCTACCGCCGCACTTATCATTGGTTTTCTTCAAAAGGACGAGGGTGAAGCCGATTTGTAGTGGAGGTGCTTTCCAAAAAAAGGATCTATAGTGGAGACCCCTACCCTAGGGTGCCCTAGGTAGCTACCGCACACATCATTGTTTTCTCTTTTCTTTATGCTCTTGCACCCTAGAGTGAATTGACGGTTGCTTCGTCCGTCTAGCTTAATGCGGGAAAGGTGGGGCTTTGTGATTTGACCCCTCATCGCTCATTTTCTACTACTGCGGCACTACGACCGGGCTGCCTCCAATTCCAACCGCTGCTCCAAACTGTAATTTGGTGCATTGCACGTGGAACAAGATGATGGATGAGCCACATGTCGGCCAAAGGGGTCCTATTAAGTGTGTCGCCATTTCGTGTGCGGACTGCCCCTGCTTGAGTTGCTATGCCAACACGACAGGAGCAGCCTACCACTTGGTTTTGCTCCTTGGTGAATCCCGACTAAATTAATCTAAAACTATACGTACTGAACTACCCTCTCCGTCTCATTTTTTTAGGTGTCTTGGTTTATAGGGCATGCACGTAGTTCTAGGTCATCCATTTGACTAACTAAATATGAGTTATTATGTCACAAAAAGTATATCATTGGATTCTTAAGCGGATGTAGTTTCTAAACATATAGTATTTAGAAGTCGAGGGCAGGGCTTTTCCTGCATGGTGGGCGAGGTAGTTCCGCCTAGTCGGTTCGATAGAGACGCGAGAAGATGAGGGAGTAGGCTACTGCAAACGTAGGGCTATGTGATTTGACAGTAAGTTACTACTGGACAGGTGGGGCCCCGTGATTTGACTTGCCATTATCATTTTAACTACGACACTACGACCAACGTGAGTCTCCTGATTCCGGACCACCTCCATACAAGTGCCTCTCCCAATGCGCCACCATGTATAGACTGGCTCTTGCATGAGGGCCCACTTCTCCACTTTTTCCTTGCCTCTTTCCTCCACATATGCAAAAATGCCATGTAAAGCGGGCTTAGCCCACTATTGTACTTACTTGCTCCTACAGGTGCTAAGCTTGCCACATAGGCATAAAGCCTGATGTGGCAAGTTCATTAAGAAGAGAGAGATTAGTTTGGTGACCCAAGGAAGAAACGGTGCTAAGCGTGTGTACCCAGGTGAAAAGACAATTTTGAGTCTATAGCTAATTTAATGACGCAAACTTAGCAACAAAAAGCTAACCATCTATGCATCGGGGACTTGATTGCTAAGCCATTTAATGCCCTTAGCACCTCTTCTAAGCACCATTTCATTGGAAGAGGTCACACCTTGGCAAATGCTATAAATACTACAAAGAAAGAGATAGAGAGAAGTAAAAAAATACACTTATAGCCAACCTTATAGCTAACCTTGTTTTAGTATGAGTGACTAAGTGATGACTATGTATGACATGCCAACATCGGATAGCCTAAGGCACCGTGTTAAATCTCCAAGGGCGCGACCACACGAGCGACGCGACAGTCGTGGTAGGCGCGACCATGATATGGGCTGTTGGCAGCCCTTGGATCTGAGATCGAACGGTCGCACGCTAAGTTGCTAAAAATTTGCAGAATAACCCTCTAGGATAGGATATTCACCCATAGGTCTAGAATCACGCCATGCAACCGTTCGATCTCAGATCCATGGGCTCTCGGAAGCCCGTATCATGGGAGAATGGAAAGCCACTACCCTGCCGTTCGCACGCTGGTAGTTCTCTCCTACTTGTCCCCGCACGTCCTTTAATATTACGGCGGTTCGCTCGTACTCGTCCCGTCCTTTCACATTAGGGCAGTTCCACTAATCCTAACCCTCCTCCCAAATCCATGGCATCTCAAATCTCCATGATCGGTGGTGAGTACAAGGTTAGAACCATCACCGGCGATGAGTTCGACATCATCTACACCAGTTCTTTAGCGACGGGGAAAGGATGCCTTGCTCGCTTCAGACGCATGTTCGAAATCTCAAATGATGAGTGGGTCGCTGGGCTAGATGTTGAGTACACCACAGTCCTGGCCTCCTAGGACGAGAGAAGGATCTAAAGGAGGAACAGAGGAAGAATCCCGCCGTGATCCAGGTTTGCGTGCATGACTTATGCTTGGTATACCACATATGCCATGCCGACGTTGAATGCGAAGATTTTACACTACTAGGAAAAGGCTAATTAGTGGCGCACCTGTTTTGGCCATTAATGGCGCACTACAGGTGCGCCACAATCATCACGCCACTAGCAACTAATACTAATGGCGCACCCCTAGTGCGCCATTAGTATACTAGACAATAGTGGTGCACCAGGGAGTGCGCCATTAGTATGTCAAATGGTGCGCCGTTACTATGCCTCCTAGGGGGCCATATTTACCTTGTGCTCTGGGTTACTAATGGCACACTCCTAGATAATGCGCCACTAGTGTGTTTATTGAGGTGCGCCACTAAAGTGCAGTGCGGTGCGCCACTAGTATGAATATTAGGAATTATTATTTTTTCTTTTCTGATATTTGCACAGGTTAAAAAATATATTACTGCACAGAATATAGACAACGCAACATATAAACATCAGATTTATCGAATACAACAGAAGATTAGTCTCCGAGTACAATTCATCATATTAGTCTCCGAATTCAAAATACCGAACAAAGTTAGAACATTACAAGTCTCGAGACCGCGAGTAGCGAGTTTGTCTTCACATTACAAGTCGATATCGATCATGTAAACTACCATCACATAGAAGAGAGTTGCGGTCATCACGATGAGCATCATCGCGATGAAACTGGTCTTTATCCGGTTCCTACGCTCCCTCCTCTCTCCCGCTAGATAGCACACGTATCTAGCTTCCTCCTCCGCCCTAGTGGTGTACCCTTTGTAACTGTTACCGCTGAAACGGTGAACCTATCAACGACAGTCCTCCCAGTCGTCGTAGACTCCGGGAACCTTACCCTTGTACACGACATATGACGGCATCTCTATGCACTAGCCAAACAAAATGTTAGTAGCAATTCACAGACAATACATAAGCAATATATAAGTATGCAACAAAAGGATCGAAAGAGAAAAGAAACACATTAATATCACGATTCATGGTCCTACTAATAAATAGCATCGATTACATATAAGTTGAACGACTGTCCAAACCAAAGTGACATACAAGTTCATTAATGTTTAATTACAACATGAGCTAATCAATATTTCATAACTACATAGCATCACTACTTTCGACTCAACTCAGGTACCGGAACATGGATGAAGCCGCCGTCTTTCTTGATGGTCATGAAATTGCGGTCGTTGTCAGCCTGCATTTGTAGCGTTGTTTCTATCTCACTGTTGGACAGTTGATATCTAAGGTAGAACTTCCCCGAGGTACGAAGGACATCTTGATGGATGATTTCCACAAACTCCGACTGGATGCGAAAGAATTCTTGTCTGATGTCCGCGTCCTGGATTGCAGACAAGCGTGCGGCCCAATCTTTGAGATTATTTGGTAGCAGAAGGTGATTATGGTCCCGTATGATCGCCCTCATGTGATGAAGGGCGTAGTAGGCATCCTTCTGACCGCCAGGTGGCTGCTTGACGCAGGGGAATGCCGTATTGTGGGTGAACACGTGTTGGACGTACCTACGAATTGGCCTGCTGAAGGTGCCTCCAGATCTGGCGTAGCCGGGAAGAGCTTCATCAAGAACTTTCTTGATATTTGTGTAGTCTTTCTTCGACTGACGGTCCGAGTCGAAATACGTGGCCATGGAATATTTCGTGCTTAAGAGGATGAGTGTGCAATGTGTGTCACTGCACAAAACACGGAATGTTAGAAAAAAAAAGAACGATCAAAATCTAAGAAATCATATGTTACGGCGCGGTGAGCGGATGATTTACTCGGGAAAGTAAGGCACGAGGAAGCTATACTTATCTGGGTTTGCCAGAATGACGCCTTCGAGGTATAAACTCGCGACTTGCCGGTCCACAGCGCTGCCCAAGATCTTGGCACGCATGTAGAAGGGGTCGAATATCACGATGTCCGGGGTCTTGTCTCTAATGATCTGCATCTCCATACTCAGCGAAAATAGCCGAATGAAGGTGTAGTGCAGTGGATGAAGGTTAAACATAGCGAAGAAGTAAGAAAACTGCAGGACGATCATACCCTCGATGGCGCTATCGACAAAGCCCTTGCCCTCTGGCACCTTGGCCACGAAAACTGGGTAAGCCACATCATTCTCGGAGAGACGCCGCTTCTCCAAAGAAAGAACACTGTCATGCAGACTCCGCATAGCACCGGTTGCAACATTGAGAAGATTAGTCGGTAGCATCAGCCTACCCACCACATGCACCCTCTTCGAGATATCCCTAGGTGAAGGTGGCCCGTCCTGAGCATGGATAGTACTCGGTGCCGGCTGGCTCGCACCCTTGTTAGTCTTTCTTTTCCGTCCCTTCTTCTTCTGCTACTGTAATGGGATCGAGTTCTGCTCAGAGACCACCTTCTTGAGAGTGTTGGGGCTGATAATATTTCGCACCTCGGCTATCTGAGGTTCGGTGAAGGCGGCAGCTGGAGGCGTCTCCTGAGAACTGAACGGCAGACGATGCCTGTTGCAATTGGGTTTCTCTGTGGTACCAGCTAGATCGCGGTCGTCTTTTGCAGGGTTGGGTTCTTGAAAAGGAGGCCCCAAGAATTCGTCACCGTACCCATGTTCGGCAAAGTACTTATCGACGTTGGTAAATGTACCGTCGTCTTCGTCATCGTCCGGATCCTGTGCCATATGCATGTCCGGATCCTGTGCCATATGCATCTCCAGTAGCGTTGCAGCGGTCTTGCCACGGCTTGGCGCCGGCACGACTGGCAGTGTTGTCTATGGTGTGGTGTCCCCCGCCCCCAAACGAATCTGGCTCTTCGTCTAAAGCAGGGGCTAGCTCAAGCAGGCGCTGAGGCTCATCACATCATCTTCGTCGGCCCCAGCGGGTCGAAACGGAGGTAACAAGTCATCGCAGCCTGGCAGCACCCGAACCGGTTGAACCCTATACATGGTGGGTGGCATCGGATTACCATGGAACACGGGGTTTCCCTGTTGAACAATTCTGACCTTGGCGACATCGATCAACTCGCCGCCCACGAAGTGCAGGAGAGGGCATGGAACATCGGCGGAGCCCTGTGAAAACATGTAGGGCGTCAGGGATGCCCAGTCAAAGGCAACAAGATGAAGTCATCGTCCAAGAGGCTTAGTTACCGTGATGGCAACGAGCTCGGCTAATGTCGAGGCACCGCCAATGGTGGGCGTGCAAGTGACGGAGGGGCCGCTTGCTGCCGAGGTGTCGGCCGGTGTATTCATCGCACACCCGGGTGCATTAAGCTCCAATGCCCGCGCCGGCGCCGGAGACACCAATACTGCCTCCGCCGGAGACACTAATGGCGCCGCCTGCACGTTGTGCGAGTTGCTGGCCGTGAAGCTGGGAACCGGGGGCGACCCCTATTGGCCGCCTGCAATCCACGCCTGCAACCCCTCAATCAAGGTAGGCACAATGGCGGTGATCGCCCCTCCCAGTTGGTCTCGCACTTGCTCTTGGACCATCTCCGGAATCCGCGCTACTTGTGCCCTGAGTTCTTGAACCCTGCGCGACTGGCTTTCTGAGCTGGTCTTTCTCTCCTTTCGCCCACCAGCGTTATAGTATTCCGACCATTTCATGGACAATCCTTTGCCGGGCACACGACCAGCTGACGACGACTTACTGAACTTATTCTTGTTTTTCATTACGTTCAATGCCCTATTTAAAGTGGTGTCCCAAGGGGAGCTCTGAGACGACCCCGCGCTACTGCTTTCAGTGTCCTGCTGAAGGAATGTGAACCATTTAGAAATCTGGCTTCATTAATTAGAGTGCAACCATATGGAGCTAATTACACGGGGGTGTATTCCTTACCAGAACAAGCTCAAGCGCCTTGGTCTTCGGATCCGTGGTAAGCTCCATTGTTACCAGGTCCATCTTGTACCGGGCCCTGACATAGTTCCTGGTCTGCTTGTCATGGTATTTATCGAAGAGGGGCGGTAGGCCTTGCTCGGCATGCTCCACGTCCTCCTTGTCCCATATAGGATCCGCAACTCTGTAACGGCCGGGACCGAGTTTGTGGACCCCTAAGTTCAACTCCTGCATTTCTTTCCCCCACTGACTTGATTCCGCGGATGTGTTGCTCTCGCACTTGATCTTGAACTCCCGGTAGTCAGCTTCACTAATCGAAGGATTTTTCTCCTTGATCTTCTGATAACTATCACCACGTAGAATCATATGCCTCACCGCGCTTCTCCAAGTAGACAGGGTCGTGCTCATCTCTGTGAGGGCGGCATTGTTCACTTTATTCCCTGAGAGGCGTGTGTTCGTGACGTCACCGGGGAACTTGTATCGTTCATGCAGCTTCGTGAAGAGGAGGTTGCACAAATTCTCTCGGTCACGATGCCTTAGGTTCTCGATGTTGATTGAGACGGTGCTCCAGAGAATGCACCCTAGTTCTCCCGGGTACCCACTGACTAATTCTTTGGGCGCTGTTGGATACCCATAGGAGGACACTTCAGTAAATTCCTCCTTAATAGTGCTGAGCATGTTTGGGTGCTGGTCCTTCCATTGCCTCTTCGGTTGGCTGCCATCTGTGCGTGCCCTGCCATCATCAGTGGTGGCATCCTCGGTGGCACCATCAGTGGTGTCATCCCCGACGCCACTAGGGGTTGTGTAGTCAGGATCGGTGTCTTCCACGGCGTCCTCATAGCGGTGAGGTTCTTCCTCCATCTCCTGGGACAGATCCCAGAATGCCTTGCCCGAACCGCCGGCCTCATCGTTGTGGGCCATGTTTTTCTCTAAATAGGAAAAAAGTTTGGTCAAAAAGTTGGTTATTGTCAAGAAACAAGATCTCTAAGTTGACCAAATAACCTAATTCTCGAGGAATGTCGCCAAAAAATTGGTTATTGTCAAGGAACATTTGAGAGATGTTTGTGATATTGCCTAGGTATTTTGGGATCAATTGAGGGATGTTTTGTGATATTGGCTAGGTACCCCTGATCTTCTTCTACAAATATTTTTGCTATATCAATCTCCAAAGAAGCATGTGATGTTGAATCAATACTCAATATATATATAGGTGGTGCGCTCTTTATCACATTTTTATTGGAATATGCAACATTAATCTTCTTTTACTTGAATCAGGTGCACATATTTACATTCCTATTTCATGCTTACTTGTTTGGAACTATAGAATCTACCTTGGAATCTGCAAATCTCTTAGAATGTATTAAGAGATGCCAGATTTGTTGGGGGGCTCCTATACTTAAGGCATATAAGACCTGGCATTGCCTATGCCGCAAGTGTGGTAGACAGATACATGCTTGATCCTAGGAGTGGACATATCGATGCAGTATAGCCTCTTTTGCCGTATGTAAGATGCAGTCCTGAAAAGGGGTTTAAGCAGCAATTGGTTGTGTCCAAATCAACAGCCAAAGTAGAGTATAGAGCTACATCACTAGGACTTAGTGAAATATTGTGGGTAGAAATCCTCTATCAGAATGAAGGTGCTGGGAAAAGGTCCTTTGAAGGTGTGGTGTAATAATAAATCAGCTATAAGCATAACCAGTAACCCGATCCAACACGACAGAACCAAGTATGTGGAGATAGATCATTTATTTATTAAGGGGAAGTTCTATGATGGTATAATTCAATTAAATCATGTAATATCAGGGACTCAAGTAGCAGATGCTCTAACTAAGGGTTTTGGACTCAAGGAACATAATTTAGCTTCTAACAAAAGATGTGAACGATATCTATCTATCACCAATCTTGACTGGGAGTGTTGGGCTGAGCATAACAGGGTGATAATGAAGCATTAGTAGATTGCATCTTACATGTCCAGCTCTACTTTCTCGTGGCTTTTTATCCCACTGATTGGATATATATTGCATGTACACAGAATGTCTCAGATAGAGGAATACAGCTAGTTGCCAATAATTGTCAAGGGACAATTTTGGAAATCTACAGATTAAGTACTAAGATACCCCGGCCCATGCATTAGTCGCAAGTACCCCATATGTCCTATTCTTAGCAAAGTCATGCTAAAATTCACGGAAAATTTTAGCATGACCTTCGCTGAAAATAGGACATATGGAGTACCCAAATTTATAGGAACGGAAGTTAATCGACATTCCGGCAAACTCAAGGGCCTCTCAGGGTGCCTACAAAATCATCACGACAGGATGGTCGGAGACAAAACCCAGCAAACTAGAAAAGTTACTGACGTGTTTACAGAAATTGTTTTCTGTAAAAGATGATCATCATCTTTACAAGTCTTTCTCAATGTCTACAACTATCAGACCATCACAAGTATCAATAGAACATGTCTACAACTATCAGACCATCACAAGTACCATCATTCAGGCCATCACAAGCATAACAGAGCAATGGTGTTTTTTCAGTTACCTTTGATCTGGCTGCTCGGAATCCGCTGACCAATCCACTAACCTGCTGTAAACTGTACATCATTGTAAAAACACAGTTCATTTCATTTTATTTGTAAATAAATGCAATTTGTAACAAATTTTTGTACAACAATATATCTTCTAGCCATGAAACCCTACCATGATTCTCCTTTCTTCCTCTTACCGAAGAGAAGTTGGCTGCAGAGGATGGTCCAACTCAGATCAGCCTGCAGAAGTTCATTGTATAATTCTGTTTAGTTCCAAGCATATACGAATACTCTTCAGAGAGGGCACAAAGATGGAAGCAAACTAATTTATTCATTGACATGATTAATTGACACAAGTAATTGACAGAATCTGGAGTAATTGATTGTTTCCAAAATCTGGAGTAATCTTCTCAAGTTACATGTTCAGTTGTGCTTGACTGAAAATTTAGACAGGAAAATTTTGAATGATTTAATACTGACAACTCTACATCTCTCTAATTGTATGACACTCAATGTGGTGTTGTTATGTGTGTTGGAGTAACATCTCTGTAATTGTATGACACTGAATGTGTGGAGTAACATCTTTTCCATCTCTGTTTTGGTCAAAACTGAATGTTGATTGCTTGCATCATCTACTCTGAATGATTTTATACTGACAACTTCAGCATCTATAGACTTTGTGTTGTGGCAGCAGCTAAAAACCCTACATCTTGTCTCTCTGTTTACTGAATTTTCAGTGCACTCATGGAAGCATGCATTTTCTAATCAATTAATAGTGACAACTGATTCCTTTGGTCTATCCTTAAAAGTTATCAGATGCACTGTTTAGAATCTAGTTTTGTGATTTAGGTAACTATAAATATTCTGATTATCAACTTTATGTGTCAAGTTTGACATCAACTTGCTGAATATCAACTTCACAGATCAAAAGCTGACAGAAATTGACAAGTTTTGAGCATCGGGAGATCTGAATGCAGTTAACTTGTGTTGAAAAGTTAACTTATTTTTTTTGTATCAACATTGCACCATTTCAGCATGACAAATGAACTCAACTAACCTCAACTCAATTTAGCAATCATCTTGCAGGTTCGGGAATTATCTTTGCAGGTTCTCCAGACACGACAACAATCTTCAGACTCACACCACTAGTTGAACAGCAGCAGTAGCAGAAGCGGGCAGAGGAAGCAGGGCGGACCCGCGCCGGAGTAGAAGAAGCCACCGGAGGCCAACAAAGTTGCTGCTGGTGTTGGGCGCGTGCACACCAAAATGGATGTCTCCTGTGCAGGTGCAGCAGAATCTGCAATATGCCGTGTCAATGCTAACCACCAAAGAGAAAAACACCAACAAGAGCCTGCTGCCTGCAGCTTCCGGCACCCTTAATCAAGTATAGTTCAAGTCTGTATAGAACATATGCTTCCATATATAATGCTAATAATTAGTACTAATGCTGATAATCCATGGACCACCTGCCCCGCGACATATCCGTACCGAGATAGTCGTGCACCGTCGTGAGCAGTGCGACTCTCATAGGGAAATATTCTTTCTCTATGGCATCTCATGTATTGCTGGCGTTTTCCACAGCGTGTCTAGCTCCTCTTTCAGCATCCCTAGATATAGGTTGATGTCGTTCCCTGGTTGTTTCGGCCCTTCCATTAGCATACTCATGTGAATGTACTTCCTCTTCATGCACAACCAGGGGGGAAGGCTGTACATCCAAACAAACACAGGCCAGGTGCTATGTGTGCTTCTCTGGCTGCCAAACGGATTGACTCCATCGGTGCTCGCGCCCAGCATGATGTTCCTTGGATCGTCCCCAAATTCTGGGTGTTTGAAGTTCAACGCTTGCCACTGGCTCGCATCCTTAGGGTGACTCAGCATCTTGTGTTTTTTATTATCTCCAGATCATTTCCGTCATCTTCTCGCTTCTTCTCCTCCCTATCCGTGTGCCAACGCAGGAGCTTTGCTACCTTCACTACTGGAATCTGGCACTTTTCCATCTGCCGTGGCAGATGGCAAAGGCATGGTCGATGGATGGCAAAGGCTTTGCCATCTGCCAGCTGATGGCAAACAGTTTGTCTGAAACCCTGCCGGTAAAGGCTTCTTTGCCATCTGCTGGCTGATGGCAAAGAGAATGTGCCTTTGCCATCAGCTGGCAGATGGCAAAGCCTCTTAACGGGGTTAGCCCCATTAGAAGGCTAACGGCATACTTTGCCGTCTGCCAGCAGATGGCAAAGGCTGCAGGCAGATGGCAAAGAGCCCAAATAGGCCAGCCCAAATTTTACATGTAGATGACACGTGGCCTCTTTGCCATTTGCCAGCTGATGGCAAAGCTCTTTGCCATCTGCCAGCAGATGGCAAAGTAACTATATTGTCCCATTTAATTTTGATTTTTCGTATATCAGTTCCTTTTCACAGAAAATCAAACACAAATATGTTTATATATATGACCAATATAGCATATTCAACACATATTACCAATAGTCATGAACACATATATATCCAACACATGTTACTAATAGTAGCAAGTTTCATCCATACATATACATAGTTTCATCAATATTACACAGTTTCATCCATAGGTAGCAAGTTTCACAAGGTCAAAACAAAAACTAAATACAAGCACTCCATCAACCCAAGCTTCCGTGATCTTAAGCAAATCTGTAAAATGGGAAAGAAGAAAGTTAGAAGAAGAAGACTAGAAGAAGAAGATTATTATGATGCAGAAATATGCATGGATTGTCAAAACTTGCATTATCCTACTATCACTAGTACAACAAAGCTGCAGGTTGGCATAGTTCATGAACCATGTACATCATGACAAATACAATATCATCCAATGCTCGACTATGAACAAAATTGAACAATTACACCTCACAAAGGCAGAGCATAGAACCAACAAGCAAGTAGGAGGGGTATAAGAGAACTTGAGGAGCTCACTAGAGGGGGTTCTAGCCTAGGCCGAGCTTCATCACCATGGATGCGGCTAGGGGAATCAGACGAGTCTACCATCATAGGAGCAGCAGCACCACCACCGCCAAAACTGGAATGGCCAGAGCGAATCACCATCATATGTGTACAACTACCAGTGTTGTAGTACTTGAGGAAGATGAATATAACACAGCTCACACACATATGTACAAAGTAATAGAATACAGACAAGTTACTAAGTGGAGTAGTAGTAGAAGGGACCTAAGCTAGCACCCATGCCAAGAGACATACTACTAGTAAATTGTTGTTATGGGTGAGACAAGAGCACAGGTGGTGCTGCTAGAGAGGGAACTATGGGCACTCGGAATAAATTAACAGAGTATGCATGCATGGGAAAACTCAAGAGTAAAATTGGAAGTAAATTGCAGTAGAAACCACAGCAATTTATATCATGAGGAATTTGCACCAGCCAAACATATATTGGCCAACAACACAACACATCCATCCTTACAAGAACAACAGCAATATAGTATATATATGGACCAAGCTTGGACTCCGAAGAACTCAGAAGGGATTGAACCTAACAGCCCAACTGATGTGTGGCGACGGCAAGCACGGCATCAATTTTATACAACACATGCACCATGAGAGTGATTAGACCTACAAATGAAGCAGTACACTTGTTCAATCATGCCTCAAATGAACTGCTAGATAACAACAGAGCAATTCACATGACAACAGGGAGGTAAAAGCAGAACCAGAGGATCATGAAGCAGCCAGAGCTGGGATTTTGCTTTTTCTCTGGAACTAACAAAACATGCTAACAAGTTATCGGAACCATTCCATGATGCTACATGGCATTGAAACTAACAATACATGCTAATAAGTCATCAGAGCTACTGCATGATGCTACATGACCCTATCAAGAAACAAATCATCCAATCATGCCAACATAATCAAGCAAAGAAAATCGAAAGCATAATATTTGCTATCAACTCTCACATTTCTTTTTGTTATCTAAGAGACAGTAGGTTGTATGTTTGCAGGGTATTAGACAAGTATACAACGAAGCATAAAATCGAAACTGACAAATCTTTCTAAGAATGGACACCTACAAGAACCTGCATTCGTGAATATTTCCAAGCCTGTGCATTTTTAACTAGTTAGACTTACAAATTGTTCAGCAAGAAAAAAAAGTCATATGGAAGTTACATTTGCTTCCAAGCTTTAAGCCCAAAGGTGGGGAACTGGAGGAAGCCGCAGACGTGTACTTATCTTGTACAGCAGAAAGTGGTATAATCATGTTACATGCACAAAGTTACTGTACTAGCCAGCAAAAAAGGAAATCTAATTTGAATCCTTATCAGCTTGAGGATTGTCATTGCAAGATGGCAAGAATTTTGAGAAAACAGTTTGACAGGCTTGCAAATATCTTAAGAATAATAATATAAAACTTCGGAATATGACGAAGGTGTTACCATCGAAAAAACTTGAATGCAAGTACGTTATCATCAAATGACACTCCTAATAAGGCAGAGACACTAAAGATGTCCACAATCAGCTTTAATTTAAGAAACTGAATCATATTAACAAATCTAAGCTTTCAAAAGTGCAGAAGCATAGTAGCAGTTATATATTAAGTTTTAGGCCAACAATAACAATGAATAAGCATGTGGTTCCAAGCTCTGGTTCCTTGCTAGAAGTAATCCATAAACATCATATGGGAAACTTCTTTGTTACTCAAGCAAATTTCTTTCTCAAGATATACATTGGAGTCTGCAACATGCAGAGACAGATAATGCCTGCCAGACATCAATCTCAAAAGAACATCTTCCAAGAAGGAACTTACATTACACCTTGTCAGAGTTATTCGATATGGCTGTTGTAGCGTTCTCTTTTATCAGATTTGGCTAGAGTGTAATAGAAAAAATGCATAACTTAATTCAAAACCATTGAGTGATTATATATACTAACAATATAATGTGTACTACTCGAAGCAGGATACATGTTAACTACAATGTCAATATATATCAACAGTGAGAGGCTTTTGAGAAGAGCCTAGATTTAGTTATGTTTAAATTCTGGGACAAGATTGTTTGTAACAATTTCTAGGCAGAACCACCATAAGCCCTAGAGCTCCAGCCCTTTCCCAAAGCTTCTATTACTCCATATTCTATCCTTCAGCGAAGAAATGTGAGTGCTAAGCAGCAATGATGGAAAAAATTCGGAAAGTGCTGATTTCTAACACTCTGCATGTAACAAGTACTGCTACACTACCCAGGTGGCCAAATTCAGAGCAACAAAGGTCAATGGGGAAAACCAAGGGCATGCACTTTACTGAAATAATAAGGAGTTTTAACCCACATTGGAACAAATATAACTGAAATCCTAATAGAGTCAGAATAAATCCTAAACCCGAAGAATTAACAACCCAATCCACTGTCACTGCTTGCATAGCCATTGTATCCAAACAGGCCCTACATTCAGTGCTACATACAGTGAAATGTTGGACATGGACAAACATGCAATACTGTAAATTGGGTAAAACTCCAACATCTTGTGTTTCTTTTTTAGTAGCAGTTTAGTTACCGCATTTACCTCGGCATTCTATCGATGAATCCATCCCAAAAATGGTTGCAAGCTAGCGTGACCTGCATTTCCCTCTTTCTCAGACTGGAGTCACCCAGGAGCATCACCTATAATCAGATAGGCACAACTATAATCAGAAATTATGTACCATGAGAATCTACATATACATGAGATTTTTCTAAAGATAGTTAACAGTGCAAGCATAGAAGAATCCACCAGAGCAAACTGGTGACCATCGGTTATAGCAGCATAAATACAAGATATCTTTGGTTACAGACATTTTAAGAAGTCCTTGTACAGATACTGTGGCAGCGGAATGGCAAGCAAGGTCTAGTAGTATAATTCATGGCTGCTCAAACAAAGATCGCATCTATTCAAGAGTTCGTTGAAAATCTTATCTGAAGAGATATGATTTCTGAACTCCAGTACAATATTTCTTATCTGAAGAGATATGATTTCTTGTGGTGCTTCATGCTTGTCCCCATCATTTGTTGTTGCCTGGAGCCTTCTTTGTCCACATAGATTTGGCAGGTGAAGATTTGCTATGGGTTAATAACAGAGTAGTAGTGTCAGTTCAGCAGCATAGTTTTGTCGGCATAGACCGTGTGCCTTACTGATAGACAACAAGCATACCTGGTTCAAGCGCGCAACCTTGAGCTCGAAGGTCGAGATCTCCGAAGCCTGCTGCTCGAACAGGTCTGTCATCTTGTAGGCCACCATGCCCAGGTGGTCGACGGCGTTGACAACGGCCCTCACCGCGTAGTCCTTCAGGTTGTCCAGCACCCTGACGACAATTAGAGAGTTTAGTTTCATGAAAACATGCCATATTCTCAAGCAAGATTACAACACATGTTTGAAATCACTACACTGTTGACTGTTCATTCACCAAAATTTACCATACAAAATCGACTCTACTCCATGCTTCAGAACTTTGTTCTGCACTGTCAGACAGAAGGGGGGTGAACCCCTTTGATATAATTCGAATGAAGTGACAAACTGACACCACATGACTGGGGAACAACCAGAATAAATCAAGTCGCCGGTACATGGTACATAGGCTGTCTGTCATTCAGAAATCATATCTCTTCAGATAAGCTTTATCCAGTCATACCATGGAATAAGTTGAAAATAATAAAATAAAGACTTTTTCAGAATTTGATTAAAATGAGGGCATATGCATCATGATTAAAGGGTGCTCCCTGTATTGTATAAAACTTTCAGTGCTAGTTAATCTAATCACATAGCACATTATCCTTTCACTTTCAGGTTTACATTATCAAGAATATTAGTTAGATGGTAGGTGCAAGAACGTGTGCTTGTAAATCAAGGTTCAGGGAGATCACTGTCTGACTTACTGTATTGGAACCAACAAAAGACTGCACCAACAAGAGAAGTTGTGCACCCACCAGATCCCACAGACCACGCCCGCCGGAGAAAGAGAAGCCGCCCCATAGGCAGCACCACTTCATCATCGATGGCCACCGCGAGGACACCCTTGACCAGAACCGCCCCTACGCACCTCCCCCTTGACGCCACATGCCACACCTCTTTAACACCATCCTATATAAATAGAGTAGCAAAAATCTCAACATTGTGTTCATACCTGTGAGTGCCTGGTTGAGTCTCGGAGAGAGAGAGAGAGAGAGAGAGATCGTACCGGATCCAAATCAACAGGAGCCAAGCTGGGAGAAATCCATCAACGGTGGCTCAGACCCCACGCCAGCCCGATCAGCCCCTCAAACGGAATGCATCAAGGGCCCCGCCTCTCGGTCCATAGCCCGCGCCGCCGCGGACATCCTGAGCACCGTGGAGTGCGCCGCCGGCCGCAGGCGCCGCGACGGCGGTGGTCCCGCTCATGGAGTCGTCCATGTCCGCCGCCGCGTGCATCTCCTCGTTGACCCCGACTATCGACCACCGGAATGCGAAGACGAGGGAGGGGCTCGCGGCGTAACAGGGCGGGCCGGTGGAGGAGTAGCAGAAGGGCGGAGGCTGGGCTCCTAGGGCGCAGAAGGTGGAGGAGGAGGTGGGAGGGTGCGGCGGCGGGTGAGGAAGGAAGGAGCAAGGGGCGTGGGGCTGTGGATTGGGGCTAGGATGAGGAAGGAAGGAGCGAGCGGCGGCGGATGTTTTTTTACCTGGATGGGTGGGGAGAGAGGGAGGGGATAACCCCACAGTTGTTTTTACCTAGAAAAAAATAACCCCATCTCTTTGCCATCTACTAGCAGATGGCAAAGAATCTTTGACATCTGCTGGCAGATGGCAAAGATGTGGGGCTGGTACGCCGTTACACTCTTGACGGCCACATGATTTGGCAACCTCTTTGCCATCTGCTGGCAGATGGCAAAGATTCTTTGCCATCCACTAGCAGATGGCAAAGAATTGGCTGATGGCAACCATGTTCTTTGCTGTCTGTCAGTTCTTTGCCATCTGTTTTTTATAAGCAGATGGCAAAGATGCTCTTTGCCATCAGCTGGCAGATGGCAAAGAGCTGGCTGATGGCAAATTCCCTGTTTCCAGTAGTGCTTAGGGTCCGCGAAATACCGCTGCAGACGAGGAGTTGTCGGAAAGTACCACACCACTATTCGAGGAGCTTTCTTCCTCTTCTTGTATCGAGTGACGTCGCACACCGGACATATGGTAGACTCCGTGTGCTCGTCCTGATAAATGATGCAATTGCTCATGCACACATGGTATTTCACGTGCGGTAAATCTAGAGGACACACAATTTTCTTCGCCTCCTCGAAACTGGTTGGTCACTTGTTCCCCTTGGGAAGACGTTCGTGCCAGAATGACATGTTTTCATCGAAACATGCGTCGGTCATTTTGTGTTTTACCTTCATCTCCAGAGCCATGAGCGTTACTTTCAGGCGGGTATCCTCGGGCCTGCATCCATCATACAATGGAGTAACCACGTCTATCTCCATTTGATCCATCTTGGCTTTCTCTCGGGCGGTAGCTCTTGCGTTATCTGTCTGCTTAAGAAGCAGCTCTTGAATATGAGGGTCCTGCACCCAGCCCATCGATGGTCCATCGTCATCTGCTCTGGCATCTTCATCTTCATGATCATGCCCTCTGTCTGCTCCGGCATCTTCCTCATCATCATGTCCGGCATCTTCTACATGATGACTGTGTACTGCATCTACTTCATGATCATGTCCTGGAGATTCTTCGTCTTCTCGCTCGCCCTCGCCGTGGTTGTCTTGCTGCCGTTCCTCATTTCTTGCCCGGCCCCCATGGACGACTTCATAATCATCTTCATCACCTTACCACCGATAGCCATCCATGAAACCACGCAAGAGCAGGTGGTCCCACACCTGTACGGAATCCGGGTCCATAAGGCTCTTCAGCTTGCATCTTCGACACAGACATCTTATCTCCGTCTCGTTCTTTTGAAGCATCTCGGCCTTCGCGGAGCTCAAAAACCTATTCACGATGCCTTCGGTCATCATGCGGACCATGGTCGCCTGTGGGGTAGAGCAAAACGATATTTTACGATATTTTACCTAAAAATAGGACCAAAAAGAATGCATAGTGCCAAATTCTCGCTGAAACGGAAATGAATCAACATTCCGGGAAAATAGTGGCAACTATCGCATTTCAAATACCGGTACCTCCAAACACAAACATATGCAACACCACAAACATACGTAGATCTAGCTAGGCCATAAAAAGTGCATGTGCACGTTGTTGGAGGGAGAAAAAAGTAGATCTATAACATAAAGAAAGCTTTCCCTTTACTTACCTATCAAAACAGGTAATTTAACCACTTAATTTGGGTGAATCTATGGTGCAAATGAGGTGAGGAGGAGGAGGCACCCGAGACAAGCTTGGAGGAGGAGGTGGAGAGAATGAAGTGGGGAAAATGAGTGTGGTAGGTGGTCGTCCAAAATATCTAGCTGCTCCTAGGTTACTAATGGCGCACCACCTAACAATGCGCCATTAGTAACCCTGGTTACTAATGGCGCACCTGTTACGTGGTGCGCCATTACTAGTTTTGCAAAAAAAATGGTTAGTAGTGGCGCACCGTGATTTTGGTGCGCCATTACTAGTTTGAACTAGTAATGGCGCACTATACTCTAGTGCGCCATTACTAGTTTTAAAAAAAGTAAAAAAAAATTGTCAGTAGTGGCGCACGGGGTCGAGGCACGACTTAGAGACATAACCGCATTGAAAGCAATGTCGCAAGTCAGGCAATCATTACAACATCCCATGTAATACATAATAAAAGGGGGAGATAACATAGTTGGCTTACACTCGCCACGTCACATCAGAGTACATAAATAACATCCATCAAACAAACACTCATGGCCCGACTACGGCGCCAAAATAGAAAAGAACCCAACATGCGACAAGGCCCTGAATCGATCCCCAACTAGGCACCACTACTGATCATCGGGAAAGGAAACATAATAACGCTGAGAGTCCTCGTCGAACTCCCACTTGAGCTCGTACTCGTCACCTGGAGCGAAATCACCTGGACCTGCATCTGGAGTTATAGTATCTGTGAGCCACAGGGACTCAGCAATCTCGCACCCTCGCGATCAAAACTATTTAAGCTCATAGGAATGGATAAGGCAAATATATGTGGAGCTGCAGCAAGTGACTAGAATATGTGGTGGCTAACTTATACGCAAAAGAGAGCGAGAAGAGAAGGCGAAGCACGAGCGAGAAGCTAAAGGAACATCCTGCGCAAGCATAACTCCAACACTGTGTCCACTTCCCGGACTCCGCCGAGAAGGGGCCATCACGGTAACACACACGGTTGATTCATTTTAATTAAGTTTAGTTCAAGTAAGCTACAACCGGACATTAACAAATTCCCATCCACCCATAACCGCGGGCACGGCTTTCGAAAGATCAATCCCTGTAGGGGGGTCCCAACTTAGCCCATAACAAGCTCTCACGGTCAACGAAGGAATAGACCTCCACCCAAGACACACCGATCAGACTCGGTATCCCGGTACAACAAGATGATTCGACAGGTCAAAACAAGTCCAGCAACACCGCCCGAATGTGCCGACAAATCCCGATAGGAGCTGCACATATCTCTTTCTCAGGGCACGCTCGGATAGGTCAAGCTACGAGTAAAACCAACCCTCGAGTTTCCCCGAGGTGGCCCCGCAGGCTGCCTGGTTCGGACCAACACTCAGAGGAGCACTGTCCCAGGGGGGTTAAAATAAGATGACCCTCGGGCTCCGAAAACCCAAGGGAAAAAGAGGCTAGGTGGCAAATGGTAAAACCAATGTTGGGCATTGCTGGAAAAGCTTTAATCAAGGCGAACTATCAAGGGGTTCCCATTATAGCCCAACCGTGTAAGGGACGCAACAATCCGGGAACATAACACCGATATGACGGAAACTAGGGCGGCAAGAATGGAACAAAACACTAGGCGAGAGGCCGAGCCTTCCACCCTTTACCAAGTATATAGATGCATTAAGATAACATAGCAATATAATGATATCCCAACAAGTAAATAAATGTTCCAACAAGGAACGGCTCCAATCTTCACCTGCAACTAACAACGCTATAAGAAGGGCTGAGCAAAGCGGTAACATAGCCAATCAACGGTTTGCTAGGACAATGGTGGGTTAGAGGTTCAACATGGCAATTGGGAGGCTGACAAGCAAAAGGTAGGCATCGTAGCATTGGCATAGCAAGAGCGAGCAAACTAGCATAGCAAAGATAGTAGTGATTTCGAGGGTATGATCATCTTGCTTGCAAAGCTGTCAGAGTTGATTGGATCCTCAAAAGCACACTCAACGGGCTCCTCGTTAGCGAACTCGTCTCCCGGCTCTACCCAACAACAGAAACAAGCAACAAGGATACAATCAACCACGTGCAAGGGCAACAAATAATATGCAAAGAGGGCATGCTATGCGGGATGCGATGCGGGATGCAAAATGCAAGACGTTACAGAAAATGCATGAACCTGGCCTCAACTTGGATGACCAAGTGGGCCACTGGATAGAGGGGAAGAAATCATCTTAAAACGATATAAAGATCATAGGAATCGGAGCTACGGTTTGGAAATGGCGAGCGTTTTAAAACGAACCGATCTGCGATATACAACAAGTAGGCTCCTAAATGCAACGAAATGAACATGCTACAGCCACCAAACATGACAACAAAAGGCATGGCAGGGATGTACACAAGATGGTTAACAAAACACTAGCACTGAGCCATAGGCAAATTCATCCATTAAGAGGTTCAAACAAGCATGGCAAAAATGAATATGCAAAACAGATTCCAGACTTAGTGAAATTAACACTAGCCTGAAATTTCAGACCACGATGCTCTCTTCGGAGCAGCAAAACAACATGATACATGACCTGAACATGACAAGTAAGAACATGGCATGGAGCTACTCAACAAGCTTAACAAAACACCCAAAGTGACCTGGGGCCAAAAGGGATCACAAAATATATTAACGGGCACACGAACATAGCTAAAACACAATCAGTTTTCAGACTTAGTGAAAACTGAGACATGCTGAAATATAACTCACGAAGGCATGTAAACGTGCTCGATGCACTCACCACAGTGCAAGTCATGGCAAGGCAAGCATACGTCCATTAAGAAGACACAAAATACAAGCTAGACATGGCAAGAACAATGGCATAGCATGCACGGATCACTAACAATAGCATCGGCAAAATCGCAAACAAGCTGACGATCTGCCCAGATTAACAACGAAGCAAAAGTTGAGCTCGATTGAGTCAACCTAGAGCACTCCACATATGCAAACAAAGACATGGATGGATATAGCATAACATAAATCTCAAAACTCCCTTACTGATCATCCTCAAAAGAGGCACGGATCACTAGGAAACAAGCTGGACATATAGCATCATGAACTAAAAGATCCCAGACTTAGTGAAAATCACTAAGTCCCTGAAATCAGCAATCTCAGGTGCCTCTCTTTGCAAGCTTGCACAAGATACCACACACATCCTAAAAATTCATGGGTGGCACCTCTGGAAAGAAGACAAAATGCTTAACAATTCATCCCAAAGGGGCACAGGCATATCATGCACGAATTAATCATGGCAAAAATGACAAAAGTGCATGATGAACTAACGGATCTGCAATTTAACCCACGAAGCCTCCTTCTAACAGCATTTTGGGCAACAAGATGACCTCAAATGCAAATGATTCAATGGAATGAAATGATGTACATGTCGAGGCGAAGATTTTGATATATTATGTGCCCAAATCAGAGTTACGGATGCGGAGATACGAGCAGTCAAACATAGCACGAAAAACTAGGGTTAGGGGGAGAGAAGTCAACCCGAGATCCAGATCTGGATCCAAAACACTGTTCACGCCGGCGCGGGATTCGAGGTCCGCCGGGCTCTCGCCGGAGCTCACCGGAGGGAGACGCGAGGCGGCGCCGGGGAGGTCGGAGGAGGCGGGGCCGACCGGAGTCGGTCGCCGGAGTGGCCGGCGAGGGCGGCGGCGCTCGGCGGCG
>NC_041387.1:639670645-639680395 GCF_002162155.2 Triticum dicoccoides
GAGCGGTGGCGGGGCGCGGCGGCGCCGGCCGCCGGCCGGGAAGAGGAAGGCGGCGGGGCGCGGGACGAAGGGCGGCGGCGGATCGGGCCTCGGGGGCCGGCGCTGGGCCTCGGGCCCGCGTCAGTGGCGGCGGCGAACTGGTCCCGTGGGGACACGTGGCGGCGGCGGGTTGGATGGCGGCGGCGGGCGGACGTCGTCCGGTCGGATCCGGACACGTCCGTCGGTGGCGGGGGTTGATCGGTTTTTTTTAAGGAGGAGGACGGGGAGGAAGACGAGATCCGAAAGGAGGGGTGTATATATAGGCATAGAGGGAGCTAGGAGAGTCCAAATGAGGTGCGGTTTTCGCCCACGCGATCATGATCGAATGCTCTAGGACATGGAGCAGAGTTTGTTGGGTTTTGGGCCAAATTTGGAGGGGTGTTGGGCTGCAACACACACGAGGCCTTTTCGGTCCCTCGGTTAACCGTTGGAGTATCAAACGAAGTCCAAATGATACGAAACTTGACAGGCGGTCTACCGGTAGTAAACCAAGGCCGCATGGCAAGTCTCGGTACAATCCGGAAATGTTTAATCCCCACACACGAAAGAAAGCTAGAAAAGTCCACCGGAGGAGAACGAAGCGCCGGAATGCAAAACGGACAACGGGGAAAATGCTCGAATGCATGAGATGAACATGTATGCAAATGCAATGCACGTGATGACATGATAAGAGATGCACGAAAAAGAAAAACAACACACGGAGACAAAGACCCGAACCCGAGAAATAAATATAACTTAGCGCCGGAGACGGCAAGAGTTGGATACAAATATGGAAAGTATATCTGGGGCATTACAACACTCCACCACTACGAAAAGATATCGTCCCGAGATCTAGGAAGGAGGTGATCCTCGCGTTCCCAGGTAGCTTCACGGTCGGAATGGTGAGACCACTTGACTTTGAGAAATTTGATTGACTTGTTGCGAGTCTTGCATTCAGTCTCTTCAAGAATAGCAACTGGATGCTCACGATAAGAGAGATCTTCTTGGAGCTCAATGTCCTCGAAGTTGACGGTGCGATCAGGAGTCTTGAAACACTTTGAAAGCTGAGAGACGTGGAACACATCATGAACATTTGCAAAGTTTGAAGGAAGCTCAAGTTGATAGGCGAGGTCGCCTCTCTTGCTGACAATCTTGAAAGGCCTGACATATCTGGGGGCAAGCTTCCCTTTGATACCGAAGCGACGAGTACCTTTCATAGGAGAGACACGGAGGTAAACATGATCTCCGATCTCGAAAGTCAATTCACGGTGCTTACTATCATAGTAGCTCTTCTGGCGGGATTGGGCTGCTTTGAGGTTATCACGAATGACTTTGCACATTTCTTCCGCCTCTATGATTAGGTCATTGCCCAGCAGCTGACGTTCACCGGTTTCAGACCAGTTGAGAGGGGTACGGCACTTCCTGCCATACAGAATTTCAAATGGGGCCTTGCCTGAACTTGCTTGAAAGCTGTTGTTGTATGAGAATTCAGCATAAGGAAGACAGTCCTCCCACTTCATGCCGAAAGAAATCACACAAGCCCTGAGCATGTCTTCGAGAATCTGGTTGACACGCTCGACTTGACCGCTTGTTTGAGGATGGAAAGCTGTGCTGAAGCGGATGTTGGTGCCCATGGCCTTCTGAAAAAGAATCCCAAAACTTGGAGGTAAAGATGCTGCCACGGTCTGAAGATATCACTTGAGGAATACCGTGCAGAGAGACAATACGAGAGGTATAGAGTTCCACCAATTGAGCTGCAGTGATTGACTCTTTGATAGGCAGAAAGTGAGCCACTTTGGTGAGCTTGTCGATGACGACGAATATAGCATCATTGCCACGCTTGGACTTTGGAAACCCAGTCACGAAGTCCATTTCAATGTGGTCAAACTTCCATTCTGGAATGGCAAGAGGTTGGAGGAGACCTGCTGGCCTTTGGTGTTCTGCCTTCACTCTTCTGCAGACATCACACTCGTTCACGAATTGAGCGATCTCGCGCTTCATTCGAGTCCACCAATAAGCTTGCTTGAGATCCTGATACATCTTCGTACTACCAGGGTGGATGGAGAGGAGAGAGTTGTGAGCCTCGTTCATGATCACCTTATGAAGTTCACCTTTGGGCACAACAATTCGATCCTCGAAGAAGAGAGTGCCCTTGTCATCAAGTCAGTAGCACTTGTACTTGGACTGACTCTTTGCAATACCAATCTTCACCTTCTTCACCATACAATCAAGAAGCTGGGCTTGGCGAATCTGGTCTTCTAAGGTAGGAGAAACTTGAAGGTTGGCGAGGCAACCTTGAGGAACAATTTGCAGATTAAGTTTGCGGAAAGCTTCACAAAGCTCGGGTTGATAAGTCTTGAGAATCAGACTGTTGCAATATGCTTTTCTTCTCAAAGCGTCAGCAATCACATTGGCCTTGCCTGGAGTATACTCGATACTCGGATTGTACTCTTGAATCATTTCGACCCATCGAGTCTGCCTGAGGTTGAGATTAGGCTGAGTGAAGATGTACTTGAGACTCTTGTGATCAGTGAAAATATCCACTTTGCTTCCCAATAGAAGATGTCTCCAAGTCAACAAAGCGTGCACAACTGCCGCCAACTCGAGATCATGAGTGGGGTAGTTCTTCTCATTAGGCTTCAACTGGCGAGAGGTATAAGCGACAACTTTCTTCTCTTGCATCAGTACAGCACCGAGACCATGGAGAGAGGCATCACAAAAGACCTCGTACGGCTTGGTTTCATCAGGCAGAGTCAGAACTGGAGCAGTGATCAATTTCTCTTTCAAAGTGTTGAAAGCAATATCACACTCCGGAGACCAAACGTACTTGACGTGCTTCTGAAGGAGATTTGAGAGAGGCTTGGCGATCTTAGAAAAGTTTTCAACGAATCTTCTGCAATAGCTTGCGAGACCGAGGAAACTGCGGAGCAGCTTTACGTTCTGAGGAGGTTCCCAATTCACAATTGCAGACACCTTCTCAGGATTCACGGAAATGCCCTTGGCAGAGATGATATGACCAAGATAAAGAACCTCATCGAGCCAAAATTCACACTTGGAGAACTTTGCGTAGAACTGATGTTCCCTGAGCTTGTCAAGAACCAACCGCAAGTGCTTGGCATGATCTTCCTTGTTCTTCGAGAAAACCAGAATGTCGTCGAGATAGACCAAAACGAAGTCATTGGTGTAGGGGCTGAAGATGAAGTTCATCATGCGAGAGAACGTCGGAGGAGCGTTGGCGAGGCCAAAAGACATGACGGTGTATTCATATGAACCAAAGCTTGTTCTGAACGCCGTCTTGGGAATATCTTGCTCACGAATACGAATCGGATGATAACCCATACGGAAATCAAGCTTGGAGAATACTTGAGCACCTTTGAGTTGTTCGAACAGCTCATTGATGTTGGGAAGTGGGTATTTGTTCTTGATGGTCTTCTTGTTCACTGGACGGTAATCAACACAAAGTCGACTCGATCCATCCTTCTTCTTCACAAAAAGAACACCACAACCCCACGGAGAAGAACTAGGCCGAATGAGACCCAATCTTTCTTGCTCATCGAGTTGCTTCTTCAGCTCCTTCAACTCTTCAGGTCCGAGCTTGTAGGGACGTTTGCACACAGGTTCCGTACCGGGCTCAAGTTCAATAACAAATTCCACCGGCCGGTTTGGAGGCATCCCTGGGAGTTCTTCTGGAAAGACGTCTTGATACTCACAAACAACCGAAATCTGCGAAATAGCATCCAATTCACCCTTCTCATTGGGAGAAAACAACCGGATGGTATTATCCCGAGCGGCAAAGACAATGACATCCTCAAACGAATGAGTCAGTTGAATCTGCCTGGCTGCACAATCAAGCTGAGCTTTATGCTTAGAGAGCCAGTCCATCCCGAGAATAAGATCGATATCCGAGTTACCAAGAACCATAGGAGAAGCAAGAAACTTGAAATCGCCCATCGTGATAGCGACATCTGGCACCTCCAGACTTGCACTCAAACGTTTGCCAGGAGAAACGATATCCATATGTTTACCCAAATGAGAAGAAACGAACTCATGCTTGGTAAAAAATGGCTTTGACATGAAACAATGAGATGCACCCGTGTCAAAAAGAACTTTTGCAGGAACATCATTAATAGGAAGGTTACCCATGATGACATCTGAAGAATCCTCAGCCTAAGCTGCATTCAGCATATTGACCTTGGCGTGCTTGGGATTGTGCTTGACCACAGCTGTAGTTGCCGATCTGACAGGAGGAGGAGGAGGAAGACGCCTCTGGTTGGTGCACTTGTTGGCATAGTGACCCTTCTGTTGGCACTTGTTGCACGTGACCTCTGAAAGCAGACGGTGATACGGAGCACTCGGTCTTGGAGGTTGAGACGAAGACTTGTTCTGAAAACCTGGGTTGGGTGGGTGGGAGAAACCACTGCCACCTTTGCTCTTCTGCTGAAACGGCTGATGGAACGGAGGGGGAGGAAGCCAATACTTCTGCTGCTTGGCCACTTGAGTAGAGGAAGACGGAGTAACATCTCTGGCACGCTTCTTGGAAGCATCACACCTCAACTGAGCAGCCTCTTGTTTTAGTGCCATGTTGTAGAACTCATCGTATCTCAACGGCTCAAAGAGGACAAGAGCGAGCTGAATTTCCTCACGAAGACCACCCCTGAACTGATAGATCATGCTCTTCTCATCAGGAACATCCTGCTTGGCAAAACGGGCGAGCTTCTGGAACAACTTGTTGTAGTCGTAGACAGACAAAGAGCCTTGCTTCACATTGCAGAATTCCTGACGCTTACTCTCAACCACACTTTGAGGGATGTGATGAGCGCGGAAATCTTGACGGAAATCGTCCCAAGTGATCAGACGTCCACCTCTGGAATCCTTGTACTGCTGGAACCACTCTGCAGCCTGATCTTTGAGCTGGAAAGAAGCGAACTTGACGAAATCTTCAGGCCTGACGTTGCTGCATTCAAAATGCTTTCCCAGATCCACTAGCCAATCGTCAGCATCGGTAGCCTCAACACAACTGCTGAACGTCTTTGGACCATTTGCGAGGAACTGGTTCAGTGTAGCAAAGTGGTGCTGATTGTTGCCTTGATTCCCTTGACTGCCTTGATTCCGCTCTTGGAGGATTTGCATGATCAACTGTGTATTTGCATTAGTAGCTGCCATCACAGCTTGCCATGCTTCCGGAGGAGGCGGAGGTGGAGGCGGATCAGGATTCGGAGTCGTGCGTGTTGGAGGAGCCATCCTGAAGAGGTTGACCACCATTAGCACATTGATAGACAACAATATAGAAGCTGAATCCAACGGAATGAAAATTGCAACATAAAGTCTTCACATCCGAACAAAATGAACGAATATTCCTAAATTGCGAAGCCACGAAGAATCAGGTAGAAGGGGTACATCAACGAGGGATGGAATCAACATATGACGTCGAAGCAAAACGAATGCCACAACTCGAAATAAAACCAAGGGTTGGCTTGCGGAATAAGCCGGAACACACATATGATAGAAATTTCGTCCGAAGTTTTCGTGGTGGGACCTACACGGGCTCGATCGTACAGCACCATCATGTACAAGGCAGTGCACATGACATACGAAGCGTCCCCGAGTCAGCATAGCCAAGGACTCTTTAAGACACAACGAGACCACTGTAAAATCGACCGTGAATAGGCGAACCACTAGACGTCGAACCCCAATTTCATATCATACACCTGTGGGAAAGATATCCTAAGGCTACTTGAATTCCCACCTATGAAACTCCCGAAATTCCCCGGTTATGCAATCAGGTGTTGGGGATACAGGGGAAGCATAATATCTCACCCAAGCTAGCAAATCCTACATCCAGCTGTATCCATCCTTCAACACATAACCAAGAAACCTTCGGAAACCATCTACCTCAACCTTCGAAAAGCATCCGTTATACAAGTTATGGCGATACTCCCGAACTCCCGCCCCAATACTGGGTGGCGTCGAGGTTATCTCACCAACGAACTGCATAAAGGATATTTCCGATGTCGCGCACATATCTCAAGTATACCAGAATTGCAACGATAAAATTGTGACGACAACACCTCGGAGCTCAACTCCCCGGGACACTGCCACAACCCCTAAAGACAAGAGGCACCAAGAAAAATGTTCTCGTCACAAAACCATCGGAACAAATCCAAAATACTCGCGTGATCCTAAAAAAAATTTGTGAAATTTGAGAAGAGAAGAGTCAAAACTCTACGTCAGGATGCCTTACCAGAGCGATGAGGAGGCTGGGAAGTAAAAAGAATTCCTAAGCTCTCCGATATATAATTCCTAAGGACTCAAAACATTTTTCTAGACACAACTCGCCTGCTAAAAACAATCAAGCAATGGGGGCTCCTAAGGTCGGGGAAGGCTCTGATTACCAACTTGTAATGCCCTCGATGCGGCTATAGCTCCCACGTGTCGAGGCACGACTTAGAGACATAACCGCATTGAAAGCAATGTCGCAAGTCAGGCAATCATTACAACATCCCATGTAATACATAATAAAAGGGGGAGATAACATAGTTGGCTTACACTCGCCACGTCACATCAGAGTACATAAATAACATCCATCAAACAAACACTCATGGCCCGACTACGGCGCCAAAATAGAAAAGAACCCAACATGCGACAAGGCCCTGAATCGATCCCCAACTAGGCACCACTACTGATCATCGGGAAAGGAAACATAATAACGCTGAGAGTCCTCGTCGAACTCCCACTTGAGCTCGTACTCGTCACCTGGAGCGAAATCACCTGGACCTGCATCTGGAGTTATAGTATCTGTGAGCCACAGGGACTCAGCAATCTCGCACCCTCGCGATCAAAACTATTTAAGCTCATAGGAATGGATAAGGCAAATATATGTGGAGTTGCAGCAAGCGACTAGCATATGTGGTGGCTAACTTATACGCAAAAGAGAGCGAGAAGAGAAGGCGAAGCACGAGCAAGAAGCTAAAGGAACATCCTGCGCAAGCATAACTCCAACACCGTGTCCACTTCCCGGACTCCGCCGAGAAGGGGCCATCACGGTAACACACACGGTTGATTCATTTTAATTAAGTTTAGTTCAAGTAATCTACAACCGGACATTAACAAATTCCCATCCGCCCATAACCACGGGCACGGCTTTCGAAAGATCAATCCCTGTAGGGGGGTCCCAACTTAGCCCATAACAAGCTCTCACGGTCAACGAAGGAATAGACCTCCACCCAAGACACACCGATCAGACTCGGTATCCCGGTACAACAAGATGATTCGACAGGTCAAAACAAGTCCAGCAACACCGCCCGAATGTGCCGACAAATCCCGATAGGAGCTGCACATATCTCTTTCTCAGGGTACGCTCGGATAGGTCAAGCTACGAGTAAAACCAACCCTCGAGTTTCCCCGAGGTGGCCCCGCAGGCTGCCTGGTTCGGACCAACACTCAAAGGAGCACTGGCCCGGGGGGGGGGTTAAAATAAGATGACCCTCGGGCTCCGGAAACCCAAGGGAAAAAGAGGCTAGGTGGCAAATGGTAAAACCAATGTTGGGCATTGCTGGAAAAGCTTTAATCAAGGCGAACTATCAAGGGGTTCCCATTATAGGCCAACCGTGTAAGGGACGCAACAATCCGGGAACATAACACCGATATGACAGAAACTAGGGCGGCAAGAGTGCAACAAAACACTAGGCGAGAGGCCGAGCCTTCCACCCTTTACCAAGTATATAGATGCATTAAGATAACATAGCAATATAATGATATCCCAACAAGTAAATAAATGTTCCAACAAGGAATGGCTCCAATCTTCACCTGCAACTAACAACGCTATAAGAAGGGTTGAGCAAAGCGGTAACATAGCCAATCAATGGTTTGCTAGGACAATGGTGGGTTAGAGGTTCAACATGGCAATTGGGAGGCTGACAAGCAAAAGGTAGGCATCGCAGCATTGGCATAGCAAGAGCGAGCAAACTAGCATAGCAAAGATAGTAGTGATTTCGAGGGTATGATCATCTTGCCCGCAAAGCTGTCAGAGTTGACTGGATCCTCAAAAGCACACTCAACGGGCTCCTCGTTAGCGAACTCGTCTCCCGGCTCTACCCAACAACACAAACAAGCAACAAGGATACAATCAACCACGTGCAAGGGCAACAAATAATATGCAAAGAGGGTATGCTATGCGGGATGCGATGCGGGATGCAAAATGCAAGATGTTACGGAAAATGCATGAACCTGGCCTCAACTTGGATGACCAAGTGGGCCACTGGATAGAGGGGAAGAAATCATCTGAAAACGATATAAAGATCATAGGAATCGGAGCTACGGTTTGGAAATGGCGAGCGTTTTACGAAACGAACCGATCTGCGATATACAGCAAGTAGGCTCCTAAATGCAACGAAATGAACATGCTACAGCCACCAAACATGACAACAAAAGGCATGGCAGGGATGTACACAAGATGGTTAACAAAACACTAGCACTGAGCCCATAGGCAAATTCATCCATTAAGAGGTTCTTTCAAGCATGGCAAAAATGAATATGCAAAACAGATTCCAGACTTAGTGAAATTAACACTAGCCTGAAATTTCAGACCACGATGCTCTCTTCGGAGCAGCAAAACAACATGATACATGACCTGAAGATGACAAGTAAGAACATGGCATGGAGCTACTCAACAAGCTTAACAAAACACCCAAAATGACCTGGGGCCAAAAGGGATCACAAAATATATTAACGGGCACACGAACATAGCTAAAACACAATCAGTTTTCAGACTTAGTGAAAACTGAGACATGCTGAAATATAACTCACGAAGGCATGTAAACGAGCTCGATGCACTCACCACGGTGCAAGTCATGGCAAGCCAAGCATACATCCATTAAGAAGACACAAAATACAAGCTAGACATGTCAAGAACAATGGCATAGCATGCACGGATCACTAACAATAGCATCGGCAAAATCGCAAACAAGCTGACGATCTGCCCAGATTAACAACGAAGCAAAAGTTGAGCTCGATTGAGTCAACCTAGAGCACTCCACATATGCAAACAAAGACATGGATGGATAGAGCATAACATAAATATCAAAACTCCCTTACTGATCATCCTCAAAAGAGGCACGGATCACTAGGAAACAAGCTGGACATATAGCATCATGAACTAAAGTATCCCAGACAGTGAAAATCACTAAGTCCCTGAAATCAGCAATCTCAGGTGCCTCTCTTTGCAAGCTTGCACAAGACACCGCACACATCCTAAAAATGCATGGGTGGCACCTCTGGAAAGAAGACAAAATGCTTAACAATTCATCCCAAAGGGGCACAGGCATATCATGCACGAATTAAACATGGCAAAAATGACAAAAGTGCATGATGAACTAACGGATCTGCAATTTAACCCACGAAGCCTCCTTCTAACAGCATTTTGGGCAACAAGATGACCTCAAATGCAAATGATGCAATGGAATGAAGTGATGTACATGTCGAGGCGAAGATTTTGATATATTATGTGCCCAAATCGGAGTTACGGATGCGGAGATACGAGCAGTCAAACCTAGCACGAAAAACTAGGGTTAGGGGGAGAGAAGTCAACCCGAGATCCAGATCTGGATCCAAAACACTGTTCACGCCGGCGCGGGATTCGAGGTCCGTCGGGCTCTCGCCGGAGCTCACCGGAGGGAGACGCGAGGCGGCGCCAGGGAGGTCGGAGGAGGCCGGGCCGACCGGAGTCGGTCGCCG
>NC_041387.1:639680719-639690949 GCF_002162155.2 Triticum dicoccoides
CTCGGGCCGCGTCGGTGGCGGCGGCGAACTGGTCCCGTGGGGACACGTGGCGGCGGCGGGTTGGATGGCGGCGGCGGGCGGACGTCGTCCGGTCGGATCCGGACACGTCCGTCGGTGGCGGGGGTTGATATGTTTTTTTTAAGGAGGAGGACGGGGAGGAAGACGAGATCCGAAAGGAGGGGTGTATATATAGGCATAGAGGGAGCTAGGAGAGTCCAAATGAGGTGCGGTTTTTGCCCACGCGATCGTGATCGGACGCTCTAGGACATGGAGCAGAGTTTGGTGGGTGTTGGGCCAAATTTGGAGGGGTGTTGGGCTGCAACACACACGAGGCCTTTTAGGTCCCTCGGTTAACCGTTGGAGTATCAAACGAAGTCCAAATGATACGAAACTTGACAGGCGGTCTACCGGTAGTAAACCAAGGCCGCATGGCAAGTCTCGGTACAATCCGGAAATGTTTAATCCCCACACACGAAAGAAAGCTAGAAAAGGCCACCGGAGGAGAACGAAGCGCCGGAATGCAAAACGGACAACGGGGAAAATGCTCGAATGCATGAGATGAACATGTATGCAAATGCAATGCACGTGAGGACATGATAAGAGATGCACGAAAAAGAAAAACAACACACGGAGACAAAGACCCGAACCCGAGAAATAAATATAACTTAGCGCCGGAGACGGCAAGAGTTGGATACAAATATGGAAAGTATATCTGGGGCGTTACATTAGTTTTGTCAAAGAATTCATGGGTGCTTAGTTTTATTTGAGGGGTGGGTTGTGCTAGACACCATTATTGTGAATAGATTTTTAAATACTACTATATGCCTAATTTGGCGACGAGCGCTCTCTATATGTACCACCTTTTTTTAATTTCAAGTTTTGCTCCATGGCGCAATCCATCGATACTACTACTGTACAAAAGTATACATTTTTTAAAAGGCTGGAGGGCGGGGCAGTCTAGCTTGGTCGATTTCACGAGAGGCGAGGGCCTTTGTGATTTCACTGCTCATTACTGCTGGAAGGCAGGGCCTTGTGATTTGACTGCTCGTATAAATGTGCCGACGACCTGATGAGGAGCAAAGAACCGTGCAGTATACTCAAGTTTTCCACTGGACTACTACGACGACGAAGGAGCACAAAACACAGCAGCCCAGTGCCATATGGCGATAAAAATGATCTAATTTGCTAGTCATATCATTGTTAGGATTGTTCTATTCATGCCTCGCAGAGAACGTGACACGTGTGGAGAAACACCCAAAGCAAAAGATGAAACACAGGAGCAAAAGAAGAAGGAAGATTATCACCCCAAATGATCTAATTCGCCGCGGAGTTGTAATTGCTTCTTCATCGCCTCCACAACCTCCATCTCCTTGCGCGTCCCCTCCGCCATCTTCTTCATTCTGTCCATGACGTGGGATTTCTCGACGCGAGCCTTCATCATCTATTCCACGGCCGCATTATGTACCTTGACAGCAGTCGGGTGCTCGATGGGGAGCTTCGCCAACTCCTCCTTCTGTTCCATGATGAGGGCCTGCAGCATCGTCATCGAGGAACTACTATTCTCATGCAGCCTCTTCCAGCCGGCGTTATTATCCTTCAACAGGTCGATCTCGTGGCAGAGCTTCGCCTTGTCCTCCTGAAGTTGGAGGATTTTGCCGGTCGCCTTCTTCTCCGAGGCAATGCTCTTCTTCAGCAGCATCACCAAGCCGGCGATCAACTCCCCCTGCTTATTAAGCTCAGCGGGCATGTCGTCGAGGCTCTCCTTCAGCAGCTCCACCAAGCCATGGATGAACTCCTTCGACTTATTGAGGTGCTTATTGAACTGATCGGGCATGCCGTCGAGGGATAACGACTCCAGCATCGTCGGCTTGGCATGTTCGCCTCTGCGACTAGGGCACTCCTGGGAGCCAACGCCTACCCGTGAGAGATCTTTCGAGGTCTCTGCGTGGCGGTGAGCCCTCTTTTTTTCCCGCAACCTTGGTTGCCGCTCCCTTGTTAAGAGTAGTTCTCGACCTAGAGCTCTGCTCATCGGCCATGGCAAGGACGAACGAAGAATAAGCACTTATGAGGAGGAAAGGTGGAGTAATTTTCGGTTAGGTAGTTCCCCTTTTTATAACCTAAGTACTAGAACTAGTACTAATACCTACATAGTGGGAACATGTTCAGGTTTGGTACGTACTAGTAGGTGTGAGCAGGCTTTCAAAAGTGATGGGAACAAGGTAAAGATTAATTGATGGTTTTGGTTTTGAGGCCCGAAACGGCTCCCGATGGGTTTAGTGGAACATAAATTTCAAGTAGACTACACTGCTCAAATGCGTAAATATTATGTTACTGTCAAAAATTGGCACAAAATACGAAGGAGACCAATGGAAGTACTACTAGCAACCCATAATTTAACTACTCGCATGCGCGCAATGGAGTAGTAATGTCTTTCTTCTGCCCTCACGTCCACTCAATTTGCATGCGCTGTATTAATTGACCATCAATGAAGTGAACGACTTTACACGCGTCAAATTATCACATGGGGTGGATCTTGGTACAAAATTGTGTCCGCCTGTGTACCCGCGTGTGCGTGCGAGGGAATGAGTGTGTCTGTGGCGTGCATGCACATCTTTGCTTTGTTCATGTACCGACAGTCTGGCTCAGGGAGCAGCACGTCATTGTGATCAATCCACACAAGGAGGTCGCAACAATGCCTCCACATGTGCCACGTGGCTTCATGAACTGTAAGAGAGACACTGTGTAGCGTGCCATTGGAATTCTAATTTACGTGTTTTGCACATACTCGAAGTACTAGTAAGGTACATGTCGTGGAATTAACACGTCAGATGTCCTTAGTGTGAGGACTTAGTCGCGAGGCCAACACATCTATGTGGTAGCTTGAGATGGGTTGAGCGGAATCGAGAGACGTAGCACAAGACAAGGGTTTAGACAGCTTCGGGCCCCGGGAAACATCATCCGGTAATAACCCTACGTGATGTTTGAGGCTAGATCTCATTATCATCACGAGGGAGTCGCCGTAAACCGACTCTCCTCTAGTTGTGTCTAGCCCTAGAGATTGTTTCTTGCTTGTCCCTCTTTGGGGAGCCCTGCCCCTCCTTATATAAGTTAAAGGGGTGGGTTACATGTAGAGTCCATCTCGGACTAAGACTTAAACTATTTTGACTTCCTTTCCCGGGCTTCTTAACGTCTACCGGTTTAACATTGTCTATCGGTTTAACATTGTCTTATAGTTTAACATTGTCTGCCGGTTTAACATGGTTTTCCGGTTTAACATGGTCTGTCGGATTAACATGGTCTGCCGGTTTAACACTGACTTAACACCTGCCGGTGTTACCATCTGTCTTAACTGTGCCGGTTTAACACTCGTCGGTTTACCGTCTGTCGTAGCCATCTGTCTTAACACCTGCCGGTTTACCACTCACCGGTTTACCAAGTCCCGGCCGGGTTACTACTCCGGCCGGTTTACGACTCCGGTCGGGTCATACCGCGGGGTATATCCCCGACAGTACACGTGCATTGCACGCATTAGATTTTGCAACCAAATTATGAATAAATACCACACTATAGCATGTAAGCTCTGAGTCATATATGCCTGATGTAGACCTTCGTTTAATTCTTATAGTTCATCTCATTGAAAATCAATTAGTTTTTATAAAAAAGCTAGGGCCTCTTGGATTCGTAGGATTTCCAAAACGCGGGAATAGGAAAAACATGAGATTATAGTGGAATGTCGTCTTGAATCCTATAGGATTGTACGAGTGTTTGATTGTGCATAGAAAAATGCAGAATTATTTCAAATAGGTTTGAGTGGATGGGATGTTTCCTATGAAATCTAGTGCACATGAATCATATGGAAAAATTCCTATGGTTTACAATCCTACGAATCAAACAACCAGTTAGGAAAAATTCCTAAGGATTAGAATGCTCCAAAATTCCTTTGAGAATCCTTTGAATCAAAGAAGCCCTTAATCTATTTTATGATTCATGGAATTGTGTGTTGTAAAGCATAAAGTAAAAACAAATAATGGCAATTCAACTAGAAAAAGTTTGGGCAGTTATGATACAGAAGATTCTAGAACAAAGGAGAACCACTGTTGTTTTGAGGTTTGTGCATTATGCTTAAGTTCAACCATGGAGTCTGCTAGATTGTACATGTGAGAAAATCCGGTGGGGGGCTAGAAGATGGTGCGAGGGGCCGAGTGGAGGGAGACTATGAAGGAGTGCACAAGTGCGCGATCGATATTTAGAGACAGGGGGCGAGAACGTGCGCTGTTGCACGCACTGGTGGAGCCATGAAAAATAAATGAGCTAGGGGGGCCAAGCATTGCTAATCCTTTACTAGGATGGCCTATTCATGAACTTAAACCATTTTTACCAGCAATTGTCTAATGATCACATTCATATTAGCCTCGATATATAGTGATGTTAGGGGGGGCATGGCCCTTGCTGCCCCCTGTCTTCGCCATTGTGCGCGTGTCTGAGAGATGAAACGGAAGGCATGGATGATGAGAGGGGGATGTTGGATATATAATTAATGTGGGTGTATTAGCTATATAATTAATGAGAGGGGTTGTTTGGTTCTAGGCCTAGGAGTGCCACACTTTGCCATACAATGTTGCCAAACTTGCCTAAGGTTAGTTCTTCAGGGGCTGTTTGGATTGTGACTATCTTTGCCATATATTGCCACATGATTTTTGCCACAATTGCCACACTTGCCTTAGTTGAGTTGCTCAAATTGTTAGACACACATTGTCTTGCCTAAGGGAATCTTGCCACACTTTTTGTGTCTATGACATGTGGGGATCACTGCTCATAAAAAAATCCTTGCCTTAGGTGTGGCTAGAACCAAACACCTACCTAAGTTGGTCAAACTTGCGTAAGGTTAGGTGTGGCAAAGTGTGGCTAGGAACCAAACAACCCCAAAATTAGAGCCACAAGTTGGCAAGCCTACGGGAATCTTGCACACTTGTTGTGTGTATGTGATGTGGGACCCTAGTGTGGCTTGCCTAAGATGTGTCTTGAACCAAGCACACACCTAAGTTGGTCAAATTTGCCTAACCTTAGGTGTGGCAAGCTTTGGTAAACTTAGTCTCAAACCAAACAACCTCGTAATCCTATATAGAGAGGTATAGATTGACTGATGTGGACGTGGGAAAGAGGGTGAGACCGCACTAGATATATAGATTGATCGGTTTGTGTGGAAAACTATGAAAGACCTAGCTATACACACACACACACATAGAGGAACATCAATCGTTGCGCCTGCACGCGTGAGAGATAAATAATGCCCGATATGATGGAGAGGGGGATGTGTGTGGGTGTGTGCCTTCATGGGAGACCGACTTGAAGGAAAAGATTGCATGTGTGCAATGGATAATGCCGACTGGTAGTGTGTGTGCAAGCATGCACGAGAGAAAGTTAGTGGTACAATTATAAAGAGAAGACGACTGTGTGGGTGTAAAAGACTAGGTGAGGTCATAATCAATGTAAAGTTGAATTCAAATATTTGAATAAGAGATCATGATGTTTGAAACCCATGCATGCATGAATATAACGGAGATATGCGCGGTGTGGTTTGGAAACGAGTATTTTTTAATGTATACACATTGAACAAGGTGAGACTGATTTGAATTTGAGATACCGATGGCAGACATCGTTTGGCCACATTGCATCCGTGCATGGACACAGTATTCTAATTGGAGATGATGGGTGGCTTTCGCATCACATATCTATATCTATACCCCTATATATATATATATATATATATATATATATATATATATATATATGTATATATATTATTTTTTATATTATGTGTAGGTAACTTTAACTTTGAATGATGGTCGTTGGATGAGATGAATCCGATGGTGCAGAGATGGCAAATTTGAGCACTACTGGCCATTGGATATCACCTAGATTCCACCAGATTTCGCCACATGTACAATCTAGAAGGCTCCATGGTTGAACTTAAGAATAATGCACAAACCTCAAAACACAAGCACTTCTTCTTTGTTCTAGAATCTTCCATATCAGAATTGCCCAAATGTTTTTCTACATGATTTGCCATTATTTGTTTTTACTTTATGTCTTACAACGCACAATTCCCTGAATCTTAAAATAGATTAGAGTTCTTATAAAAACTAGATGATTTTGAATGAAATGAACTATAAGAATTAAACGAACATCTACATCATGCATATATGACTCCAAGCTTACATGCTATAATGTGGTATTTCTTCATAATTTGGTTGCCAAATCTCATGCATGCAATGCACGTGTATCTTAATAGTCTAAATGGTGTTTGTGTGTGTGTGTTGTGCGTGTTGAGGTGCAAATTGTCTTTTTTTTGTTGGGTACACGTTAAGCTTGTTCTCTCGAAATTTCAAGCCACGCCTTGTTATGCCGAAATTTCAAGCTAGTGTCTCTGTCTATCGTGCTGCAAAACTCCCGCCTCTTCAACCCGCGCCTTGTTACCCCGAAATATTTAAGACATATCTTTGTCTCGTTGGGCTCCGACAACTCCCTCCATCTCAACCCGCGCCTTGCTATTCCAAAATTACAACACACGTGAAAACTTCCACCTCCTGTGAAATCCCGACACACGAAATGCCCATGGTACCCCTGAACCGAAAGAACCGCCTCAAATCGGTGGGGGTACTTTCGTAACTTAACCCACATTTCAGGCAAGCGCGTCCCTAAGCCATGGTTCCCCACTCCCATCTCATCCGCCCGCCCATTCGTACACTGAGGCCGCGAAAACCCGTGAAGCCCCACACCCTCCTCCGTCCGCCACTCAGCCGGAGCCTCTTCCCAGACGACGTCGTCCACAGCAACACCTCGACGTCCCTCATCCACCGTACCGGATGAGGATCCGTCGTCGATCTCGTCGTCCCGCCGGTTCAGCTACCCCGTCCTCCACCTCCAAGGAGCTGCCCGACGTTCCCCTCGTCTATTGTGCCACCTCCATTCCCACACCGCCGTCTTCACCTGCACCACCGGAAGAGCATCATCATCACCGTTCCTTGAATGAAGATGCGGCCTAATCGGCACAACCAAAGAGGTTGTACACTAATCGCCGCATTTTCTTCTTGATTCGATCTCACGGTGCTGCCGGCGCTCGGTTCCGAGCCGACATGGCGCGGCTCCATCCATGGTGGCATCGCCGGCCACTTCCTCCATGGTGTCTCTCCCTCGGTGGCGACGTCCACATCAGTAGGAGCTGCTGCTACTTAAGCTCTCGCTCGCGCTGCTGCTCTGCTCTTGCTCCCGGTCCCCTGCCTGGTCTGCTCTTGCTATTGCTCTTGCTCGCGCTACTGCTCTCGCTTTTGCTCTTGCTTGTGATGCTGCTCCAATTTAGCTACACTTTAGTCGACTGAATCGACTTTTGGGTCAGTCGATTTTCAGGGGGTGGGGGGCTCGCCAGAGTCAAGGAAGAACCAGCCGTAGCGGGGAGGGGGGCTCGCTGGGGAGGTACCCCACTATCTATGTTAGGGTTTAGGGTGGGGCGGTGGTTGCCGGCGGTGGTGGGGCGGTGGCGTGGGGATCGCTGGAGAAAAAGCTCGGCACGGGGTGCCTATAGGGATGGCCGGGGCGGTGGCGGACGGGCGGTGGGGAGTGTTTTCGGGGCGGGTGGGGCGGCACACCACCGGCCGCGGGGGGCGGCGGGGGCGGCTGTTTGGCCGGTGGTGGCTGGCAGCTCAGGGGGTGGAGGTTGAAGATGAACTGCAGGCCCTTGATTTCGTATCCAACAGCTGCAAAATCGACTCACCAGAGATGAAAAAGTCAATCGACTGACATGTAGCCTCACCTCGAGTGCGTTCAATTTTGACAGTAAAATTCAGTTTCGACAACAAAATTCAGTTTCGACAGTTAAGTTTAGTTTCGACAGTTAAATTCAGTTTCGACAGTTAAGTTCAGCGATGAGCAGCTGGTGTATTTTACATCTAGCACTTTGTGCTTATGTATTTTACGTCATCTATTGGAGATGCTATTAGAATTCCACTCAGGTTAACGTTGTCTCTCTCGACCTGCTTTGGCCTCGGCGTCGTACAACTCACCGGAGCTGCTCCAACAACGAAACCCTCCATCGCAGCGGGGCAGTACCTCGGGCTCCATCTCCAGACGCCTAAGATCTTCTTCCCCTCCTCCGACTGCCAAGTCAGCCGGAGCATCCTCACCGGCCAACCCAATCACGCTGAGATCGACATGGCTTCGTCAAAGAGCATCTCTTTTTTACTCTACATGTTATATATATTGTCCACTGAGCACACGTAGTAACGTGAAATACGATTATTTTTATCCTACTATATGACAAGCAGTGAGGTACCAGGCAACTTAGCTATCCGTGATGGACTCTCTTGAACGCCATCATTATTTATATCTGCACGTTTGAGCTGTGCATTTGTCGATAGGCCTGGGAGTTGAGCTAGTAGGGCAGTGGCCTGGGTCCAAAGTAACAGAAGTAGCACAAAAACATTTTTAGTGTAGGATTTTCCTTGCTCAAGCCTGCCTACTAGAATCGCCAGTGCTTGAAAGAAAAAGTGAATGAAAAACATAGGAATTGGGAAGTTTCCTATGGTACTACTTTTCATGAATTTATTGCAAAGGAATGGAGCAAAGGAAAACTGTAGGATTTGTTCCTTTAGTGTCTCCTTGAAAGAAAAACCGTAGGAATTCTAATTTCCACTTGTCCTCCTTTTCATATTCCTATTCATGAAGCACAAGACTAAGAGATAGTAGCATAATAGCATTATAACCGTATGTTTTCTTGTGGTTTGACTTAATCTCACCATGCTTCTTTGCATCCTGTGATCTTCCAATTCTTGTGAATCAAACACCCAGATTGGTAGAAATCCTGTGTTTTTATATTCTCTATTTTGCACGTGCATTCCTATCCTATTCCTGTCTATTTCCTATCCCTGAATTGTTAGAATCCTCAAATTCAAACAAGCCCTTACACAATTACTTCTGTTACAGATATGTGTCAAAGAAAACCTTGTGTGGTTTGTCCTGCTCCTGCGGTGTTGTGTTCCACCCCAGCTCAGCTGCTCTAACGACGGAAGGGTTCACCACAGCAGGGATCCGCTCTCTAGAGTGTCTTTCGCCGCCTCAGATCTTCTTCCTCGCTGCTGGCAGCCACGACAACTGCATTACCATCATCAACTGAGCAGATGACCTTGCGGACTACACAGGTCCGCAAGAGAGGTTGCACTCTTCCGTGTCTGCTCACGTTATGCATCGCTTAATATGATGACATGCTACATTATCGTCGTGTTTTCACCTATTAGACTCCGAGTCAGGTCCAAACTAATGTTGAAACTTGAGTTTTTAAATGGTTGTGGGGTACATATTGGGGCAGCAATCAGTACTATCTATGTACTATCTGGTTAATCTCGGGTGTCTACTATGAGTTTCATGTTGGGTGCAAACAAACATTTAAGGAGCCATTATCTGTATTTTTAACTAAAGCTATTATCTGCCTGCTATCATTGGTTTTGGGTCTATCCACAGTTTGCTACCATCACTCTGGATTTGTGCATGCACTCCTTACATAATCTCACTATGTTTTATTCCTATGCTTGCCACTTACTGTACATAATGGAACTGATCATGTAGAGGAAAAGAGACGAGCCTTGCGTGGCAATAAAATTTCATGCAAACGTCGCTCCATGGTGGGTGCAAAGGCAGCCCCCCCTCCACCCATTTCGGATAGTAATCAAGAGGACGATAAATGTTCTGAGGGGGATTCAGAAGGAGAAGACCACTCCTATTTACCCCATGAGGTCTTCGCGCTAACTTGGCATGCTGATGTTGGTAATATCATGCATATGGTGCATTGCATTGCTTACTATATACATCAAAGATGTCATCAGCTTAGTTTAGACATGCTTTGTGTCAATGCCATATGTTTAGTTTCTTTATCGTATATGTGAATCATGCAATGCCATCTTGTTTAGCCAGGCATCATATATGTGAATGTTGCAATGCCACCCTGGTTAGCCAATCATCTTATATGTGAATTATATCATGCCATCATTTTTTTATTACGTGTTAAATTTGTCAACAATTTTAGTACATTCAATTTTCCTATGCATCAGCCATTCGGCACAGTCATGGAAAAATCTGGAGTGGAAACAAGGTCTTCAGAGCATACAATGATATCTGACGAAGCACATATCTTGCTGGTTACAGATAGCTCCTCAGAGGAGGATTCAGGGACAAATGACC